>NC_092071.1:12508853-12738853 GCF_039877785.1 Chaetodon trifascialis | reverse complement strand
GGCCACATATCACCGGATTCTATTTCACTGCTTTGATACAGATTATATGATAATAGCCCCCTCCGCTCTTGTGCCAGTAAATTAGGTTTTGTGCGGTGCTCATACATTGTGCAGCAGTGATGCTTTTTTCGTTATTTATCTTTTACATGTTTCTGGATATGTACTGATGCTGTGAAAGGTTTTGGTTATGTCATTTCTGCTTTTTGGAGTGTACGGTGTCCCTGAGAGCTCAGCGCACTACAACACTAGAAAACACATGCAATAGACAGAACAAAAAGCCAATGAAGAAAACATCTTCACCAATTTGACAAAACAGCATTAAAAAAAACGAAAAAATAAACTGCAAAGACGTCTTTTCATTTTGTCTTGTCCCCTTGAAACTCCTGTTGTTTTGTGAATCATTTCTCCTTGTAGTGTTTTCTTAATTTGGCTGTTTCTTTCATCCATTTCTGTGTTTGGCTGTGTTTTCTGCTTTGCCGCACGCTTCTGTATATGATCGTGTTTTCTGTCTTGCAGCTTGTTTGGTTGTGTTTTATTTTTTTTTCAACTCGTTTCTGTCTCGGTTGTGTTTTCTCTTTTTACTGGTGTTTTTTTCTAAATGCTCCATATGTTTTTTTGACCTGCACCTGAGCTTTCGGAGACACCATACTCACCGAGCATGAAAGATGACCTACCCATAAATAAACAATGTAAATGTCATTATATGACCCGACGGCTCATGACATATGGTTTGGACGGATAGTACAAGTGGGTTTTGAGAAAGAGAAATGAGCATGAAAGAGACTCAGTAAATCTGCGAGAACATGCGAACATACATGTTATTTCATGTTTGTCAGGAGTCAGCACATCTCAGCTAAGGCCATCCTGTGAAAAGATGGTGAGAGAGAGTGCATGTGAGTGTGTTTGTGTGTTTTAGCCATGCATTGTCAGCACAAGTCTACTCTACCTGCCATCGGGGAGCTGATGCTATGCTTTTCTTCAACATTACCTCAACGTGGTCCCTCATGAATGTGAAATTTATGTATTCCAAACTTTTAAAGAAAGTTCTCCGCAGTCAAACAAGTCACACACTGTACAGCCGCTCAAAGTCACATAAACTATTTGAAAATAAAGGGGAGTAAAATATTTATGCCTTAAGCTCATTTAAACCCAATCCTTTGATTGCGCTGTCTCGCGTTTCTTTTTCATCCTTTTACTTTACTTACTCCTTTTACCATTCTTTCACATGGAGACACACACACACACACACACACACACACACACACAAAATAAAACTGTACTTCTGCTCATCTCTTTCTTGACACCTGCTTTTTTTCTTTTAAAACTAATCCTCCATCAGCATCACCTTCCTCTAAATCTTCATTTGTGACAGATGTGACAAAAATAACAACCAATTATCAGAGATGAAGCACATGAAGAGGATAAGTGCCTGATCCTTTTCCTCGGCTTATCAAAACGCAGCTGTAGTAACACCTTCTGATTTACTGTTATTGATGGAGACGTTACAGAGAGTGTGGCATTTCTACTCTGATATAGTCTTTTGCCACGAGTCTTATTTGTAGCAGGAATCATGTCTGCTCAGTGTTCTCCTGTCTCTCGCCTTAACAACCCTGTCAAGGTGTCTTAGCAATATGTCAATCCTTATACCAAACAGCAGGTCATTTGTAGGCTAGACTGTGAGCTGAGCTGATTGTCAGGTTCTCTAAATGCCTTTTAGCTTGCGGTGTGGTTAATATTTGGAAAATGTTTTCAATTAAAATATGCTTTCCCCTCTTGTAGGAAAGGGTGAATTCACTTTTTAAGTGTATGGCTGTATATTAAGTTTGAGGGCTCCCCTCATCCCAGATGAGCCTGACAAGAAGATCCGTGCAGCAGAATGCCAAAAAGAAAACCATATAGAGGTAAATGACAGAGCAGAGTTGGGTCAGTCTCCTCTCTGCTTGCAGACACGCTGCCACAGTGTGGGATGGTGCTGAATGAATGCAGAAGCAGTCAATGCCGAACACTGTGATCACTCTTCTTCCAGCTCTACCCCACAGCGGTCTTACATTAAATTCAGCCTCCGCCTATTTCCTGAATCCATTATCAGTTTTAGTCTATTCATCTTCCACATGCCGCGGCTGCGGTATGAAGCAGTTCCTGATACGAACTCTGGTGGGTGCTCTGAAACCTTAGATCTCCCAGCCTTAAAGGTAGACCCCATCTACCCATGACAATGCCAAATTTGTAATCATTTTGGGCACCTGATGTGAGCTTGTGCACAAATATGTGTTTGTAACAGAGTGGGTTTGGGTTTTGTTTTTTTTGTTTTTTTGCTAATGTGTGTGACTTATATTGACTTCTGTTTTGTGGTATTTCAAGCCATCTGTGGTCACTGTCACACAGCATATACTGCCAGTAAATAAAAAAGACTGGCTCTGAAGTGCACATGTTCCTGTAATAGGTTACTTTTTTTAGATTTTACCATTTCAGTGTGAAAGCTGGCAGGAGAGAATACATCACACCTCATCCAGTGCTGCTCGAGCCCAGTTAGATAAACAGAAATGTGAGTTTATACAGCTATGTGTTGTTATTTCAAAACTTAGTTATCTTGTGTTATATTTATCTCTATATCTCTATCACTAACTGTGGCATTTTGAGTTTTGCACAATTTACCTGTGACACTATGGGACGCATTTTATTTGTAAGAAAAATAATAAGCTAAAGATTAAAGAAATAAAATTAAATGAACATGAATATATATATATATATATATATATATATATATATATATATATATATATATATATATATATATATATATATATATATATATATATATATATATAAAATTTGTATGTCATTGGAATATACAAGTATAAATATACAAGTAGTATAATATACGAAATACAGTAAATATCAGTGATGACGCCTTTACAACAGGCTTGTTTCAGGCCTTCTTTAGTATTCCCCTCTTCAGTCTGTGTTTTTGATAAGGTACGTTGCCATTCAGGGGTCCTGTCTCAGGGGCTTGTTTCAACACACAACTTTAATGGGTTGAGGGGAAAAAACAACGTAATGATGTTTAGAATATGAATTTGAATAAGATGGAACAAGCCAATTAAAGATGTGGTGTGTCTCAGTGGGCATGCATAAGTGGCCCTGACTGAATGGAAAAGGATGTTTAAAAAAAAAAAAAAAGAAAGAAAGAAAGAAAGAAAGAAAGAAAGAAAGAAAGAAAGAAAAGAAAAGAAAAAAAAAAACTCTGGAAGTTTCCCTTCTGCTGCCTGTCAGTCAGCTGTGTGGCTGGAGTTGCATAGCAGATTAGGAGGTGAAGGTCTGTTGTATTCATGAGCTTTCCTGTTTGTATGTATCAGAGGAGAGCTAAGTTGCTTTTTAGCTCCTCGAATCATTGATTTTAGATAATAGATAGATAAATAGATAATAATTAATTAGAAGTGTTCAAGTCCTTGGCAGTTTGTGTTTTTTTGCGTCTTCAGCTTCAAGTTTAATTCAAGTTTGTAACAACTTGGGTCTCCTTGATAGACGTTGTGGTGCCCAATGCTGGCTGGATTATGTTCACAGGCAACATTATTTTAAGTGAATGAAGCAACAAATTTACGTACCAACCCGGAGCGGTAAGAAGGTGGTAGACAGCCAAATTAAACGCAGTGTTTTGACACCAGAGAATGGGCCTGTATGTGTTTAGCTTTAGGCAACAAAAGCCCTTTGGTTAGGGAAAGTTTGTTGTATTGATTAAACGCAACTAAGCACGCCATGTCTCTTTATCTTTGCTTCAAGTCACTGCAAACTTTTTCTGGATGACACTCAGACCGTGCTGTTTTTCCTGAGCCTTAATCAAATCATGTGAGCGCCTAAGAGTAACCATAAAAAAGTTTATTTGTTGCTATGAGAATTAAGTATTACAGAAAGAAAAGCCATTGTCAGTGAAAAATCTACTGCTAAGTTTAGTATCAATGTTTTGCAACTCACCATTTCACCAACATTTCCTTACTGTGTTGATAGAAAACATAATAGGAAACAGGGTTCCTTATTATCAATGTTTTGCTAATAATTACATGCATAAATAACATTGGGAACACACTATCATGATTCTTGTGTTTCTTGCCCGGTCGGACTTCGCTTTAGCAATGTCGCATTGTTCTCAAATCAGCAATTACTGACGGCCAAATGTGTTTTAATGAACTCAAATTATCCTTAAAGTAACTGCTCTGTTTAACCACTTTACTGCTGCATGCAACTGCACACTGCAATACAGTGAATGTCCACTGAATTAGTGTGTATAATACACTGCAGATTGCTTGTCATTACATCTATTTATGCGCATACATATGTGTGTGAGAGTGAGTGTCACTGTATGTGTGTGTGTGAGGGTAGGGGTCACTTGTGTCCTCCCCGGCTTTGAGCTTATTAGTGTCAAACAATAGGAGGAGAGATGATGGGACAGGGCTCACCAAAGTGAAACCAGGTGAGAGATAGAGGTGTGGGTGGATGTCGTTTTCATTTTCAGCTGTTACATATTCAGCAGGCAGAGTAGGGCAGGGCAGGAGTGGTGCACTCTACTTGGTGTGTATAATGACATAAAATGAGGGTACTGGTGACGAGAGGTAATGTAGGAAAGATGGGCTGCAAGAGGGGAGGCTACCTATTTGAAAACTACTTCAGCTTAGTCACATTCGTTTATTATTACAATTAATATGCTTTTGATTTATATAAAATAGGTGCATGTTCAGGATGAATGTGAAATGGCACAGGGCAGTAGCAGAGAGAGATGGTTGGTATTCAAGGAGAAAAATTTAGTGCGTCGTGATAGCACAGGGATAAACAGGAAGGAAAGCGTGGATAGAGGGAGATGAAGGCGAGAAAGAGAGAGAAAGAGAGGTGTGGGTCTTCATGCTATTGGCTTCTCTCCTTTTCCTGCCCCTCCTGCTCAACCTCAGGCCCATTAAATTTACTATAACCTTTGCTACATCTGTAATGTGGCATCTCAGCTCCCCATCCACCCTCCCCTGGGACACCAGGATAATCTCTGCTAAGCCTTCATGAGAGAGGGATTTTATCCCTCCACTGACAGATAGAGAGAGACAGAAAGAGGGAGAGGGGAAAAGAACTGGCTACTGGAGGATAACAACATAGATAATGAGTTAGCTGTCAAAAGATTTTTTTTCTTCTTCCCCTTCCTCTCGTCCCTGTTCCTCAACTTGCCCAGCTGCTTAATCATTTGCAAGTTGCTTTTGCACTAGCTTAATATTGTATTAAGTGGACTGTACTGTATAGAGGAGGTACGGTAATACTGTGTGTGGGTGTGAGTGTGTGTAGATCTGTTTACACAGTTACATTGTGGGGACTCGCCTCTTTTATTATGACAATACACAGGTCCCCATAATGTAAATGATTAAATTTTAGGGTTAAGGCTTGGGTTAAGGTTAGATCAAGGGTCAGGGTTAGGCAAGTGGTAGTTATTGTTATGGAAACACAACTCTGTGCATGTGTATGAGAGAGTTATTTTTTCCCTTGAGGCTAGGTGTTTACTTAATTACATTTATAAACTGTAGATACTGTCAGAGATGTTTTTTACAGAAATACTGAAACTTTTACCTGCTTGATTAAAGGTTGAATCTCGTCCTGATCAGGGCCAGCACTGCGCCATGAAGTTATTTCAGTGTGGTGGCCACAGTTGGAATTGCAGGTCACGTGATGCACACGGGTCCAAGCAGACTTTTACCCATACACAACATCTTTATGAGTCACGAATCACAAATACTCCTTGTTGTACTGGAATTTGAGCCATAAGGATTGAGAAATCTGTAACAGTCATGTCATGTAAGTAATTTTCAAGCCTTTCACATGTGTGAGGAGGCACCAGGAAATCACCCAGCGCTGCCTAAGAAGGACTCTAATGGCCCAAAACGTGGAACTCTGGCATACCCATATGTCTTTTTTTTCAGCAACTATATCCATTTATCTTACATACAAGGTATTAATTCCAAATCCCACCAAACCAAATCACTCTTTGCTCACTCTTTTTACAGAAAACCACTTTTCTTCTTTAACTAGTGAACTTGCATATAGACTGAGCACTGATTTTGAGAAATAAATCCAAATTACTTTTGTTGAGGGAAGCAAACTTTTTTTTGACAAAAACAAACTCTAGAGTCTAGTTAGGGTTATATATGCCTGTCTTTATTCATGCATGAACAGTTCACAAGCAAGCATGGTCTCAACAAGAGGACTGCTAGGTACAGAAATAACAGTTATGAGAATGATTTGTAGCACTGTACCATGAACTTTTTGACCTCAGCTATAGTAATGATCACTGAGCTCCAAACTGTAAGGAAAGCATAGAGCATACTTTAAAAATGTTGGGGTAAGAGATGCATGTACTTATGTATATGTATATGGTATCTTTTGGTATGTGTAGTACTGCATGTTTATATGTACGTGATGGAATGTAATGTATAGAAAGAAGTTTTCACACAACAACAACAACCAGCAAATACTGAGTTGATTTTGTCTCCTTTTTTAGAAATACTGGTTTAACACAAATGAGCTGAGATGAAAGGTGTTGATATTTTTTTTTATGTATTACATAATTATATTGAGGATTATTTAGGTTAAAAAAAAGTTGCTTCAGAGTCAATGCAATGCTCAGAAATATCAAACTGACAGCTTTAAACATGTTGCTCAATATTTCAGTCAAAAACTCACCAACATGTTGGAACTTCTCCTTTTTGTAGTGAGACCCAGATTAAGATCCAACATAAAATTCTTACATATTAAAGGTGGTGAGGTGCTTTCATAGTAGTCTTGCACTGATCTATTTCTATTACCTGGCAGTGATTAATGTCTGTTCTCTTGCTCGACAATAACTGCATTTTGATGCTGTCCATAACATAATTGAACTTGTGTTGCCAATTTCTGGCAGGACTGTGAATTAGTCACCTACCTGTATGTTAGCTCACTTCATTTTCACCATCCCTCTTAGTTGGTCTAACCTGTACAGCTCTGTTATGTACAGTATATGGTGCTTTGAAGCATGTAGGTACAAATCTGATACTTGTCTGTTTACTTTTGGTGCTGCTTTTCTGTCGTTCCAGCAATCAGTTCCAGCATCAAATGCATTACGTTTTGGAAAGAGCACACACGCCAACCTTGAGAGAGACCTGAAAGATTTTCAAAGCCAGTGGTGCGTGTGCGTGTGCGTGCGTGCGTGCGTGTGTGTGTCTACTTGCACTGGCTACATCTTGAGGACACAAGATTATAACCAACAGAGTGAGGACATTTTTGGAAAACATCATTCACAACTTTATGGGGCTGTTTGAAGGTAAAGAATCGGCTTTAAGGGGCATTTAGTTTAGGGAATGCACCGTGTCAGTGGGGGTCTTCACAAGGATAGAAGTCCAAATGTGTGTATGTGCATGTGTTCACTGAGTTTATCCATCCATCCATTTATCCCTTTCGGGGTTGTGGGGGGTGCTGGGGCCTATCCCAGCCGTCAACGGGCAAGAGGCGGGGTTGACTGCAGGGCACAAACAAACAACCATTCACACGCACACACACTCACTCCTAGGGGCAATTTTACAGTCACCAATTAACCTAATGAGCATGTTTTTGGTCTGTGGGAGGAAACCAGAATACCCGGAGAGAACCCAGGCATGTACGGGAAGAACATGAAAACTTCGCACAGAAAGGCCCGACCCAGGAATCGAACCAGCAACCTTGTTGCTGTGAGGCACGCGCACTACCTGCTGCGCCACCATGCAGCCCTCATTGAGTTTATTTCTTTTTAATTCCAGTAACTTGTGAGTGTATCAAGAAAATATCAGGGCAAAATAGAGACAGTGAGAGACAGCGAGAGAGAGAGAGAGAGAGAGAGAGAGAGAGAGAGAGAGAGAGAATAATAAAAAAAATGAGAAATAAAAACAAGCAAGACAACTGTGTTTTGCAAGCTGTGCCTTCATTGTGCACATTTCTTTGAAAAGAGGACCATGGTTGGGTCAATGTCAGGTCAACAACAGCAGCTGTTTGATGTTGACAAGCTCGACAAAGACATAACTCTTACTACCAGTGAGCCATGTCATGGGTAAGACCCTGCAGACACCTTCAGTGCCAGTAAGACACACACGCTGGGACAAGAGCCCTGCTACTGCGGCCAAACACAGAGTGACAGGAGAAAGTGGGCGATAATACCAGTGGCAGTGGGAGCCAGTATGACAGGTGGGAGTGTATAGAGCCCAATTATAAGAAAGTGTGCAGGGAGCAATAGGCATGAGGAATACACACATTTTGCACATCCCCTATCTCCAGCTTTATGGGGATTGTTGTCAGATAAAGATCAGAAAATGTAACAGAAAAAGGACTTTCAGTATTTCAGAAATGTGCTCCAAAGTATATTCCTCAAGCAAGGACACTGGTGGGGGAAACTGTGCTCCCCGACAAAGGCACAGTTGCTCCGTCGCTTACAGAGTGGATAACTCCCAATGGATGGGGTACATTTTCTTTACTTTGCTTGCATACTTTTTTATATGACAACAGCTTGCATCCCTTTTACAGCTTCTTTGGTGACCTGAGACTTTCAGGTCATATTGCAGACCAAGAGCAAATAAACATAAAAAGTGCATGCTTGTGTTATTATTATGAAGTACAGATCATCTGGGGACAGCGGCCAGCCACTGCAGGGAAGTGAGAGGGAGAGAAAGAAAAACACCACTGCCACACTCTCTGTCAGATGAACTTCTGAAGAATGTTCCTGTGTGGCCTCGAATCCTGAGCACACTACATCACGATAGCTCACGGGGCATGTGGGTTTATTGCACTTCTTAAGCAAAGTTGCGAAAAGTTAAGGAAATATCCAGGAAAATGTCACGTCTTTGCAAATATCGCCAGGTTTGGTTAAAAAATGCAGATTTTTGCAACTGCAAGACATCAGATTTCTTGAGAGACTCATCTTTTAACATAAAGTCTCCATAAACTGCAAATGAGCTGGACCCATTTCATTCCTCATTGTTGGGGAGGGAGGGCTTCTCTCACAATACAATCAGCTCACAAAACTCGATGAATGCTGGATTTGGAGGCTAACTGGTATGGTCTCGTTGGCAAAAGTCAGCAGTGTAAGAATTCAGCCTACAGGAGATGAAAATGCGACTTTATTAGAATTCACAACAACCAGTGTGTGTAAGATAGAATTTCTCCGACCTCATTTAGGAGCAGGGTTTTCCATTAGTCAAGTGTTGTTGCTGCTTGCTTAACCAAGGGGAAAATGGGTTTTTAAAACTGCCACTCCTGAATATGTTCACTGTGTGTGTATGTGAGATCCTGTTCATATTTGTGTGTGCGCACGTACATCTCGGAGGTGACTGCAGTGTGAGCTTGTGAGTACAGGTACCGCTGTTCGAGAGTGCACAGAGCAATGGGGCACTGTCTGCTGGATTTAATGCTGACAGAGGGGTTCAGCCTAAGGATTTGACAGTCATCGCATTCTAAGTTAAGGGCTACTGCTGGGCAAGAGAGAATAAATTTTAAATGAATCACTCTCAGACTACAAAGGTACTGTAGTGGTATGTGCTGTTTCAAGGAGGTCTGAGTCAACATCATCACTGTCGAGGCTATATCTGCATATAGAGGCACAGATGATCACAATAATCAAGATCATGGCCGCAGCCAGAAAGAAAACAATCAAGTCAGAGCCTCAGTCGTTCACGCTCGGCATTGCGCATCACCATGGTGCGTCACAACCTGCCAGTTCCATCCTCCTTCTTCAGCAAAGGCATTTCAGGCACTCACAGCAGGTTATTAGTGGAGTAAGAGATATAGACATGAGAGGGAACAAAGAGGCTTCCTTTAGAAAAGAGAAGAGAAAAACAGAAACCTAGTCTTCAGTCACACTCAGGAACAATGTGTAGGAACCAATAATCATTCTCTCAACCAAGTCAGCACATTAGCTTTGAAGGCAAGACCCATCCCAATTACCAGTACATCTCTTATAAATACCTGACAGCCAATGGGGAGCTACTCTACAAGCAAACCAAAATAGGAACAAACATCATAATGAGTACTGCACACCTTCATACAACACACAGAAGTTGTAGCTGAGTATGCACAGTAATTCAGGACTAGCCCGGAGCAAACTGGAACAAAGGGATCACAGCAAGAATGAGACAAGAAAACGGGTGTCGGGGGGGGGACCAACCCACTAACACAAACTCACGCACCCTTCAAGATGAGTATCATTCTGAGTCTCACTGGAACAATTAGAGTGTAAAGGAAGGCTGAGCTCCTGACGGCACATCTTCACTGAGGATTAATTAATTCCACTGTAGTCTGTAAGGATTACAGCAGGAAAATGAGGAGGGGGGTAAATCAGATGGAAAATATTTATAAAAACACCTTAATTGACAGTTTATGTGGAATGTAACCTCAAATTTGATGTTTTTGCAAATTGGTACCGAGTACATAAATAAAAAGAAATTAAAAAAACAAACAAACTGCACATTGACAGAAGGTTTTAGTCACATTGCCTTGTACAGGTCACCAGTCATGGGAGTCATGCTTGTAGCCCACTGGTTCTCCTTCAGTCACTGTCTTAAAAAGTTATGCAAGCAAAGACTAAACATGCAAAACCCCACTCGCCCACCCCCCTCCAGCAGCAATGTCTTATTTTTCAGCTCAGCCACTGGGGAAGAGTGTGAGGAGAGCCCAGTGCTACTTCAGACAGATGGAGATTTGCAGTTGAGAGGTGATTTCACACTCAGGGGATCCATCATGTGTTAGCAAAAATCACTTACAGATAGGAAGAAAGAAAAAAAAAAAAAGGAAAAAAAGGCATTTTTTATGTCGGACACCTCCACATACGTACATTTGGATTTCCACATATTTTTTTTTTTTTTTTTACATTTGCATATTCTGAGGGGGAGGAAGTGTTATCTTTTTCAGACAGATGTAGGTCTTTGAACCTGATCATCACTGATGTATTGCATGATTTAAACCCGATCATCTCGACGATGATCATCAATCAACACTAGCTTCGTTATGAGGTGCGTACAGAGACTCATTAATTCTATGCTGTGTTCAGACACATGCATAAGTTTCAAAGCGCGTGCCCTGTACAAATAAATTGCTATTTGATTTCGGTTCTACTAAAGTATGGAGAAGAAATATAATTTTCCATCTATCCTCATGTGAAAAGTTCACTTGCTGTAGCTTAGGCAGTGTAGTTTTTTGTCTTTTGCCTTAGGCTTTCAGCAAAGTTTGCTGAACTTTTTTCTACTGTCTCTCTCTTTGTATCGGAAATGAAAGCTAGCACGGACTTGGGTTTTCTCAAAGTATCATGGGATTGTCTGTGCAAGTCTTTTGTACTTTTCAAGCACTCCTCATCATCTCCATCTCCCTCTCTCTCCTCTAAAAGACCCCTGTGGCTTGTGCTCAGACTGCTGTACAGTAGATGTATGTGTGCCTGTGTCCATGAATAAGTACATAGGATTTTCAGTCAGTGCACACCATGTGTAACTGAAATGTGGCGTTAAATAGCAAGAGCACAAGGTCTCTTTGACGTCTCATAAAGTTTTCTCTCTGGGGTTTCCTCTATACACCTCTTTCTATCCACCACATACTGTTTGGCTCGTTTCCATATCAACTATCACACACTGAAATTCAAATTAAAGTTAAGCTATTGGGATTCTAACCCAACTCTAACAATAAAGATGCTAATTACTGTCGGACAAGAAGTTACACACATTAACTGGCCTCAACAGCTTTATATAAGATCTCTTATATCATTCGCCTTTAGGTTAAAATTTATTTCTCAATCTCAGCTGAATATAAGACATTGTGTTCTGAATGCAGCATGCTAATTTTTTGTCAAAATGCATATCACAGTTAGCTGCTGCACTATTTTTGGAACCTGTGCAGCCCCAAGGGAGAACTGTGCTATTGCTTAATGGAGTTCATTCAATTGAACCCAGAACAGGCTGGCAGTTGAAGAGCTACTTATTGCTCATTTGGAACTCAAGGATTTTGACAGCGATAGGAATGGGGGTCTCTCATATTAAAGAGAGGAATTCATTTTGATGCCTCATTATTTTACAATTTGGGTAACAGAAAATGATATCTCCATGTGTCTCTCAGTAAGACTGTACTCTGTGTTTGAGTAAGAGTTGGTAATGCGGAGGCTGAAGGCAGTGTTAAGCAGGTACAGAGCTACAATGTCCAGAGATACTTTAGGCCAACAGAGGTTAAGTTCTCAATGCACAGTGTGTGTGTGTGTGTGTGTGTGTGTGTGTGTGTGTGTGTGTGTGTGTGTGTGTACATACAATACACTAGTGATGGGAGTTCTGGCTCTTTTGGCTCCGAAGCGGCTCCTCAGATTTTTTGTTGCTTAAATTAAATTATTTCTTGCCAAAATAATGTAAAAAATTTGTGTAAAATTAATAAATTAATTACTAATGTACAAAACATACTTTATGTCAAATTTTACTGCATTTCCTGCGGTCACTCATTTTCTCACCTTTCCAGCGTTTTGTCTCTGTCACGGCCCTGTGTGTGTGTGCATGCGCTGTGTCTGTGACCCCCGCCCCTTCCCCTCCTGCTCAGTGCGTACACATCATGTAGTTGACCAATCACCTGCGGCTTGAAGAGAAAAAAAGTTGAGGAAAAAAAAAAAAAGGAAATGACAAAGCGGCTCCCGCTCCGGCTCCCATGCAGGAGACCGACACATCACTACAGTACACACACACACACACACACACACACACTGTGCACCCTCAGCACACATGCAGATGCGCACATGCACACACTTGGTTGTGAATCCACACACTCACAGCCAGCATGTGCGAATATTGGCATGCTGCACAGTTCCTCACATCGTTTGCAGTATATATTTGTTCTCATTGAGACAAGTATGTTAAGCAGTTTATTGCTGTCATGGAAACACATTTACCTTTTGAGCATATTTTCTGGAAAATGAGCTCTTTTGTGTTTGTGTGTTTATGCCAGAACGCTGAGTCAGTGCCTCATAATTAATTGCAATCAAAACACATCTTACTGTGTCCTTATTGTCAGCTAGAAATCAATCTGGGTACATTTAAGCAGGTTGGGAAGTGGACATCTGATTTAAATTCAGTCTGAGCAGAGCGATGTAGTGGTGAAACCTGAAGAGCCATTGTATAGACAATGACTTGATGCTTCCCTCCAAGAGACAGACAGAAATGCAGAGGTCAGAAAAGACAAAAGTCAGGAGGAAGACGCTGTGGGCTGCAGGAACGTTGCTGAATAATGAAGAGAGAGAACAGGAAGTGGGCCAGAGGAGAAAATTGATGTTTAACATCAGACGCCGAGAGATCGGACATTGGATGATGAAGTAGTGTGCCAGCAGGTCAACTATGTATAAAGTTGTGCTTTAGAGTCTCCAGAAAATAAATGAGAGTTTCAGGCTGTTCTTGCAATTGAAGGTGATAACCTGCAGAGTGATACGTTACAATCTAGTCTAAACTCCTATGTGCTGTGTGATTGAAAGATATTGTCTCATTAAGATTACGTTGGCATATCATGTGGTGCTCCTAATTTAGGCATCTTTTCTGTTTTATGTGCTTATTATACAGTTATCCTTGACAAGAAAAAAGGTTCATTTTGCAAAATATAATACTATTTCTTCCTAAAAGCACAGCTTGAATGAGCAACAACTTGTATTTGTGAATGAAGTAAAGAATTGTTTATTATGACAGATGATACGTGATAATGAAGTCTTATCAGAAAGCCTTTTGGGCGCTTAGACTCGGGGAGATTTTGTAATTGAGGGGCATCGCCCTGAGCAGCAGCAAGATAAATCCCCCCATGGAGTCCAGACACTGGGGGTGACTGATGACTCTGTTGACTGATAGGCTAATGAAGATTTGCAAGGGCTGAGCTGTGATGAGGAGGTGGGGGGGTGCGCGTAACAGCAGCATGAAAGAACTAAGGTAGAAAGAGAGTCATATTCGAAAAGACAGCAGTGAGATGATAGGCTGACAGTGAACATGTGTCGCTCTGCTATTGGACAGATGTGACCAGCTGATATCTCAATTGAAAGCCACAGACAGTGACAGCTAAGAAATTATGAGTGAGCGTGTGTGAGAATGAGTGAATGCAGGATGGTTTGAGAAATAAGCTGCAGGCCGACGCATGCCAAAGAATGGTCTTCCTGGCTGAACTTCATTTCTGACCCTCACGTCGGCTTCCTGGTTTGACAAGCTGCCAAGGAACAAATAACAAAGATCTGCCGAGTTCATGAAACACCTTGTAACATAAAAGATTACAAAAATAATCAGAAATCAAGCTTGGGATGTTGTAAATCCGGGAATACTGCTTTAAGGGAACATTTCTATTTCATTTTACTTCAAAATAGTTGGTGGAAAATCAAAGGAAGTTTGAAATAGACAAGCTCGTTTGAGGCTCCAAATGAGTGCACTGACACCAGCTGGACATTTTAGGAATGTGTGTGTGTGTGTGTGTGTGTGTGTGTGTGTGTGTGTGTGTGTGTGTGTGTGTGTGTGTGTGTGTGTGTGTGTGTGTGTGTGAAATTCTGAGAGTCAGAGCTTCCTCCTTATTGTGCCAGCTTCATACAATGATTGTTATGTGCATATCTTGACTGAAGGGACCGGAAACCCTGAAACAAAAGGAATTCTGTTTTAAGGTGGACTTCTTCTTTAATATTTAATTGTTTTCATCAACGCCAAAGCTTGTCTTTGTCAGAACATTTCTTATAGCTCCTCCTTTGAGAACAAAGAAATCTGCTACTTGAGGTGAAAGAGAGAGGGAGAAAGACACATAAAGAGACTGACACACTGACAGCTTGCAACCCTGTGTCTGTGTGTGTTTGTGTGTATCCACGTCTGTGTGTTCAGTGTTGTCAGGTTGATGCCCCGGGCGAGTTATTAAGCAGCAATCCTGGCGCCTCAGGCCACTGTAAGACCTTTACTGTCTCCTAATGCAGCCTGGGACTGTGTGTATGTGTGTGTTGATCTTTGTACATGTGAGCACTGGCAACTGTGTGTCATTGCATTTGTGTACATCTGGCATACTGAGGAACGGTCACAAAATGTGACCTGCGATATGCAGGTGGGGGGAAAAAAGAGAAATGTGTAGTTGTGGTTACACAAACGAAGGATTCTCTGGAGATAGCCACGTCTTTGCTCTCAGCGTGTGTTTGTCCTTATCAGGTGGGGAATGCTTCATTTTTTTTCCTCCCCCACCTCACTTCAGAGTTTGCTTAGGCTTGTGCATCATTTTAGGCAAGTAGCGATAAGTCTCCTCTATCAGAATATTTCAGCAATGTGTACATTGTGTGCCAGACTGCTGCTGGCACATCAGACCTATTCTGGGGCCCCTCAAGCTATGTTAACAAGTTTGCAGCACGACTAAAAGTGAATGGGCTGGAGGATGGATGTTCATGTGTGCCTGCGTTGACGGGGAGACACATCCATACGTGTGTGTGTGTGTGTGTGTGCGTGTTCTACCCTGACCTGCAGTAAAGGCTGTGAAATTGTTCAGGTCAGAACTATTTACTAGACTGCTGTAAATGCGTGTGTGTGCCCTCCACACATCCATGTTCCATAGCTAAATATTATTGCTGGAGTCAGAGATTACACTCTTTATATCCCTATTACCAGCTGCTCTCTCACTTCCTCTGCCTCTCCCTCTACCTCATATTCATTTTCGTCTCTCCATCCACCGTCTGCTTTCATATGTCTTCCTCTTTCACCACGTATCGCTCTCCCTTTTTAATTCTCTGCTTCTCTTGGGAAGCACTGGAGTCAGGGAAGGGGCTTAAACATCAGGGTAAACGGGGTGATATTGCATTTTGACACGCCTCATATTATTTCCCCTTCAATTTCACTGCTTGGCGAGGAATGTGGGACTTTCTTCCTCCCTGCATCTCCTCTTCTCACCCTTTCTCCTTATCTTCCTGTCATAATATGGTGCAGGTGGGAAGGCGTAGTGGCTGAACAGATTGCACTATACCTTCCAATTCCCTCATTTTTTTATTCATTTGTTGACTGTCCTATGTACAACAGAAGGGGCTACAACAGCATGAGGAGACAGGAGAGAAAAAGTAGGAGACAAGGAGACAGCGGGAGATTATTCATGACAAACTGACATTGCGCTGCACGGCCAGCAGAGGTCAAGCAATTTCATTTTCCAAGTTAAACTTTAGCTCAATCTTGCATTGGCCCCTGCTTCAAATAAATTTACTAGCTATTGATCATTTGGCTTCGCCCTGCCTGGGAAGCACATGCACACTCAAAAGTGCAGTTACACTCAAATTTCAAACACTGGACAGAGCTCTGGATTTAAAACAAATGGTCATCCAATGAGATCATATTATTGTTTTTACATGATTTAAATCTTTCAACACAAAATATCCACCATTAAACCATGAACTAGAAACCTGTTTCCATTAAATGCTTTTATGTCTACATGGACAGGAAGCGCTCCAACCCGTAAGCGTTTCGTTACACAGTTTCTGTTATGGCTGTTGTTTATAGCCTGCATAGGCAAAGAGCTATTTAGCATACATATACATTAAGATCAGTTTTACTATTGCAGCAAATTGATGCATCATGTGCAGGCAGTGTGACTTCAAGTGGGACAAACTGTCCTGACCCCCTGCACATACGTGCCGCGTCCCAGCACTTTTCCAGCTCTTTTGATGCATCCAATTTTTGTTTATCGACAGCTACATTAATGAGAAACATCACCTTGATGTATGTGGTGTGTCATAGCAACCATAAATTGTGTGCACATATTGAATGTTGAATATTAAATGGCATAATCAAGCAGTTAATATGGCTAGAATCTTTATTTTAGCTGTTAATCCGGTTGAAATTCTGACTAAACTTAAGGGCAAAGCTAAAACTCTGGACTAAAGCTTGCTTAGTCTCCCAAAGCATAGATTAGAGGAGAGTTTTCTGCAAACTAATCTTCTCTCAGGTCAGATTTAAGGTCTTTGTGCTTGCTGCAGCTTTTGAGGTATGTGTCCAAAAATCACTCCTATAGTAATATCATGGATCTGAATAGCCAGTCAGATTGTATCCATGCAGAGAAGCACTGCTGTGGCAGAGTCATCTTCGCCCAAACAGCACTGGCATTTAAACAAGATGAACACAAGCTGTTTATGTTTGCTTGTTGTTTAATGATGCCCCACGGTTATCTTCTGGATGATCATTAATGTAAATACATTGATTTCTGGCAAAACATTTTTAATAAACTGTAAACAATCTCATGGAGTTTATGAGAGCGCTCTGATGAAAACACCTTAATTTGCCTCATCACCAATGGGATGTAAGCAAGCGAGCAGCTTTTAACACAACAACATGCAAATTATTTGCACTGTCACTCGCCATTTATCATGCAGTAATACAGTTTTTAAGAAGTACATTCATCACTCAGTGTCACTGTCATCATAAATCCCTACACACACATTGTACATTTCATTGTATTTATTACTTATTGCCTCATCATTCTTTGTATATATATTGTTTATTGTTTATTTCATATTTTTGCACCACTTATCTTGTTGTTCAGTCTTTTCTCTTTTGTGCTTTTCTCCTTGTTGAGCTGTATGTCTTTATTTTCCCTATGGAAAAACCTAGGACATAGAACAGAGTGCAGTGTTTAAACTGGAATCAAATTCCTTCCATGTGCACACATATTTGGCCAATTAATGAATAAATGAATTTACTGCAATTTTATAATTTTCAAACCTCCATTTAAATTATAACTAACCATTCCTAATTATAACTAACCCCTCCATCTGTTTAACCTCCTCCCACTCCTCTGCAGCATCCTGAGTTGCTTCTTTTAAGCTATAAAGTTGGATCTTCTATAGTTGCTATTTCCTCTCTCTTTTTGTATTCATCCCCCTTTTAAATACGGATTCAGGAAATACAAAAAAGAACACATCGTGGGTTACTATATACCACAAGTTTTAGATGCTTACGTAAGTTAACCTACGTGAACAAGTTGGTTACTGTGGGCTGAATTGGTAGGTCACATAAAACAGTGCATTGTTTCAGCTTATATAAAAATGACTGCTTACTACAATTTCTTTTGCCGCTGTTATTCCACAGAACAATGACCATGCAAATTATGTCTGCCTCTGAAGCATCTACACAATTTACTGGTAAAGTTAACTGTAAATCTATGATTTCTGATTTCATTTCAGAGATTTGACAGCGACCAGCTCGGATAACAAACATTTAAAGGTGATGGTGAGCAAACTGGATCGGTTTCTGACCACTCTGCCTGCCTCCCTCTCTCCGCTGTTCAATCTACCTGCCTCCCTTGACTGTCTGACAGGCAGATGTTTGGGCTGTGAGGTGAGGAGGTGACTCCACTGGGAGTCCTCTCCCCAGTAATTGGCTGTCACACACAGCTTCCCAAAGTTGGCAAATCGGATTTCTTGGCATCCGTGAACATGGGGGGTAAGGCCAGGGATAATATGGCAAGGTGAAGGCTTTAACTGCAGGTGCAAGTGTGTGTGCTTAACCTCTCACTAGCACTCTCTGTCCCTCTCTCACTTATCTACCTCTTCGCCTGTCTTCTTTCACTCTCACTCTCTAACCTTCTCCTGATCTGATACTCAGGTTATTCCTCAATCTCTGTTTTTCTTCCAGTGGTCACTTCTTACTTGTTGACTACCTCCTCACGAATCCTCCTTCTTTCCTTTACTCTCATACTCTAAATAACACATATTGCTGGTCTTGCCCAAGATTTTGTTGTTTTTTTTGTTTTTTGTTTTTTTTTATGTACTCATCAGTGGAGATGCACAGGAAGTTTTTCCTCCCAAACCTTAAATGAGCAGGAGAGAGACAGATTCAGGGAGAGATGGAGGTGAGGATATCCAGTCAACAGTTCAGCACACATGGCAGAGATGTGGCTCTAGGTTCAACTGCAGAGGTTTTATTTAGGTTATATTTAAAACAATAACCTGCTTAAAAGGTTTATGGAAGTAAAAATGTAGTTTACTGTAATTAAAACGGAGTGTCAAAAGGCAGGTTACCAAGCTTTACAATGTTATGCTGTCTCTGGCTAATAATGAATAAAAGCACTTTATTTCTGCACAATCAAAAATAAAAGGGGAGAAATTAGCTTTTGTATGACCATTTCATTTCATGCCACACATGCTCTGATTCAATAGCACCTTCAGGTGCAGTGTGACACTTAGTGACAGAGTGAAAGACGAAGAAGCGGCATTAAATCCTTGAATGAGTTAAAAAAAAGGGTACAGTTGGTTGGTCTCAACAGCACGCGACAAGACAAAACAAACAAAAAAGGAGTGTAAAATATTAACATGAACAAGAATATCAAGCTAATGTCAAAAAAGAAAAGTAAAAAGAACCATAGATAAAAATACTCAAGCGAAAGAGTAGCAATCCTATCCTCTAATATAGCCACCATGCCAATATGGCACAGTTTAATGTACACCTCTACCTCAATAATTTATTCAGTCTGTCCTGGCACACGGCCAAATGCGATCACTGCTGGGGCAAGTTGCACCTCAAATAGGAAGAAGATTCACATTCCTGCAGTATCAACCGTGTCAAAATGAATTTTCACATGGAGAAACTCAAGCATTCCGGCCGGCAACCCACACGATGCAAGACAGTCCGACGAGTGTTATCTCAGCTGGGTATTTAAACTGATGCCAATTAAAACATGTACGCCTCACTCACCATGTTGCTGTGGTAGCATTCGCCTCACATGGAAAGCGACAGCTGGGGGCGAGCATCGCAGTGAGGTGGCAGGTAAGGAGAGGCGGAAGCAACATTAAGGGGAAATGGTGCAACAGCCCTGCCGCAAATACACATGCAGATCTGAACAGCCAGCGCCGCAGCTGACCTTAGCCTCGGTTCAGCTGTGAATGTAAACACCATGTAGCTTAATTCCTAACCCTCACTCTTTTTCCTAACTTATTTTAATCTCCTCTGAAAGTGTGAAAATATCTGTAATTTCACACAAACTGTACAACACTAATCCGCCACAAGCTCAGACCGGTCTTTAACAGTAAGTGGATAGTTCACAGCTTCCACCTAAAGCCTGTTTGCTAGAAGGAACTGAAAAAGTTCAGCTGAGCAGATGACAATAATGCTGTCCGTTCAGGACACCGTTCTGCTATTAATCTCTACAGCATTTGCTAAAAGCTGGTCATGTTGGTTTTGTACACAGAATTTAAATTGCAAGCTGATTAATTAGCAATAGATTTAAACTCTCTGTGCAGCATACCAATGTCAGGATCTGTATTGGAGCAATGTTAAATTGCATCATCTCTATCAAATAAAATCCAAATACAGAGTTTGAACGCATCAAGACAGCTGTAAAAATAGTGAACACATGAGGAAGAAATCATGTTATATGAAGAAGAGCACTGCTGTCATCTAACCTAAAGGTGCGCACTGTGTTTGAAGCATTAACTTGTGACACGAAGTCTCTTATATTATAAGATTTTTTTAAGCAATTTTTTTGTAAGTCTGAGGCTGGGACATGACTGAAAAGCATCAAGAAACGCACTCAAGTCCCCATCCTGCGTGGCGGTCCCCTGAGACAAAGACTCTTATTAAGTTCATATCGCTTGCCTCGGGCTTAGCACCAACAACAAAGATCTGTTTTATAATTATTGAGTAGCAGACAATTACAGGACGTCCAGTTTTTGATGCAGTTAATTAGTGATCAACCAGGGCTCAGACTACCAGGGGACAAGAATGATATCTATAGTCAAGTGTCATCAGTGTAATTATGATATTAAACATCAGCTTGGGGCAGTGGTTTGGGGCAGTAGATTGGGATATACAGTTTGTAACTACTGTACACTGCACCAACTACAGTGTTGTCACTGATGCAGCTAAGGCACGATGAGTTTAGGTAAAACAGTTTGTTTAAGGTAACATGGTGGTCAAGTTGCAGAGTGGTTGACTAAATCACTAAAAGAAACCAATGCTTATCTTTGAATGGCAGATTGTGAGGCCATCCATCCACCGTGTCCTCCTCCTGAAGACTTCTTGTGTTGGTATAACAATACGTGCTGCCTCTACCTTTGCTGCTGAATGCATGTCACTTCAACAAATGATCAGTGCTGACAGCCATCATTTCTACACCTGCAAAAGGTTGCTTACAAGTGAAATGTGAACAGATTCAAGCTGTCTGAATATATGAGTCAGTGCTGGCTGGATTTCATTGGTGTCAAAGTTTCAAAACAAACCTTTGCGCTCATGATACACATTAATGTCTACCCACCATTGAATGAGAGGCTATTGTGTCTTACAATTGTATTCCTACTGGTAGCATCACCCTGGCATGCTGATCCCTTGTAGATCCACAAGAGTTGTGGGACTTTCATAGGCAACAAGGAGCCAGCTGCCGTTAGTTGTGATTGGATTTCATGCAGCTCTGCTCATTCTGTTGTGTTGAATTTTCTCGGAAAAGCAACCGCCTCCCCCTCCGTTTCCTCACACTTTGGTGTCCAGACAGGATAAGAGTAAAAATCTCTTTTGATTTTCACACAGCTCCTGTGTCCAGTCTGGCAGGCTATCTGCTGCTTCGGGGCAGTAAAAATAAGGTTTCATGGATAAAGACTAAAGATGATTAAAGGTTGTGTCAATGGGACGGTGTGACAAAAATCTGAAATGGTGTGAAATGTCTCAGTAGCTTTCAAAAACATTTCATACGACCATCACTTCACAAAGCCAAGCACAAAACGGCTTTATTTTGGATTTAATCTTTACTTGGTGAGGTAACTCCTCTATTTCAAGGGCGACATGAGCAAAAACCAGCAGCACAGGGCATTTGAGAGAGACCCAACAGGACCTACCAATGAAATCATACACAATTACTTGACATATAAATGTATTATACATTATTACAATAATTTATAGCAACAGGTTAATAGACCTGTAATTATTCATATGCTAAGTAAAGATCTAACAGTGTTTATGAGAATGAAGAACTCCTAAAACCAGAACAAACAGCATTAAAACTTGAGCCAGTAAATAAATCAGGCTGTTCCAAAGAGAATGAAGTGGCAGCATTTCCAATCTCTTCTCTGTGGAGAGACTTCAGATTTTACGTCTTGATAACAATACAGGTTCAGGTATTAGTTTTTTGGGAAAGGTAACAGTAAAAGCACCCTGGAGGACCAACTGGGGTTATGGGTATATTTTCCTGTTGACAGCACATAGCGCAAAACATCATTTGAGTAGAGAAAATCAGACATTGAGTGTCTGCAAAAATTTGCCTGCTATACCTGCAAATTTTATGTAATAAAGTGGTCAGTGTGTTGTTTATCAGAGTGAATGCTTATTTTCCAAGACCATTAATTAAAAAGCCCCACAATGGGTGATAAGAATTAAAGTCAAACCAACCCACTATTAAAGTGTCCATTTTCATCAAATTTGCCCAAACTAAATACTAGTGGAGCTCTAATTACAGCTGTGGCCGAGCTGCTCTGCTTGCTACTTTGTTTTTCCTCTGCTTTTCTTTTTTCACATTTTATGCAGCGCCCTTATATTTATATCTTTTTCTACAAATATATCTTTTTCTGTGCACCACAGCGAGAACACATTTATTTCTATGATCAAGCAAAGGCTCTCTTGGCTAGATGAAAGGAAGAAATTTGAACTGGTCAGATAACACCAAAGGAGCCATCAGTAGAGTGTGTCAATATAGGAATCCTTTAGCCCCAGGCTGTTCTGAAAACACGAATGCACCCAAATGGTAGCACAGCGTTCAAGTGTGAGATAACCTGATGCAATTTAGCCCACTATGCTGTGCCTTAGGAGCCCACGTCTTTTCACGACCTCGGGTTTTACATTTCCCAGAAATTAGTGTTGGTTATTGTGTTGAGCGAGTGTACAAAGTGTGCTTACCAGTTGCAGAGTAAAGACATGCTCAGAAGAAGAGCACCAAGCACAGGTGTGACTGCAGAGTGAGAGACTGAGGGCGGAGGAATCACTGAAAATGAGAAGAGGGGGTACCAGGGAGCAGGAGAAATGTAAAAAGTGTGAGTGTTTGTTACCAGGATGCTCTCTCGGTATGATTGGGCGTGAATGCACATATCTTCGATAACAGCTGAATGAATACACATGTGTGAACGCACACACATGCACAAAGACACACATGCTCTGAAACATTTATGAGCTGAATAAATAAAGGACTTCTACTCTCTCTTTTCCACAGACTGCATGTGTGTGCGCCCTTATTGATATGTAAATTTGTGCACAGTAGAGATTTGACTTTACATCCTCTATCCCTACAAGTTGAGTAAACCTTAAAACACAAAAGGTCCACAGGTTAATAATTAATAAGCGGCATGTGAATTTGGTAGTGTTTGCGGATCATGCTGTAGGTGAGTGTGAGGCGTACCAGGAGACCTCGACTACACGCTGCTGCTAACGTGGAACTGTCAGCCCACAAGCACCAAGGCTCCAAGGAATTGTGCCTCTGCCAGAGCTGGATATAAACTCTCCTTATTCTGTCGTCTTTCAGCAAAAGCACATCACCCTCTGCAGTTGCATGCAGGGTTTTGGGAGAGCTGGTTAAATTCAATAGTGTGCTTTCAGGTGTTGCAAAGGAAAACAGTATAAAGTAGAGTGTACTTTCAATATGTTAATGATCTAGATTGCTGGATTACAATCTTTATTTATGGCTGTGATTCTTCTCACTCGTTTTTTCAACTTTTCTTCTGTGCTGCAAAAAAGTCACACCCGAATGAAAGAAGAGGATTGAGATTATTTAAATACATCAGAAAAAAGGTGGACATACACACACCTTTCAGTTGACTATGAGCAGGTTTACTAACAAAGATTCCGAAGATTTGTCAAGGAGAAGAATGTGAAAGTGGTGAAGTGACTGGCAAAAATAAAACATCCAGTATATGTCAGCTACAAACTCTACAAGTGGGTAAGAGACTACAGCGGATAAGACATTACTGCTTCACTGGAGTCTGAATATCCATACATATAGTGTACGATGATCCCCTGAGTGCCTTCATGGAGTGTCCACAGATCATCCAAGTGGCTGCAGCCGGGTTTGCAGCGAATTGCATAATTCATTTTATGAATTATCTATCCAGCATGAGCTTTTGTTTTATGCATGTCTGTGTGCATTTTATGTATTTCTTCATATGTGTGATATAGGCTGAAGTTTTGTACAGTTGAGAGAAAGCTCAAGGAAATAAACATTATCTGAATCTCATGCTAAAAAGACCAGGAGAGCGACTGTAGAATATGAATCAGTCCCCACAAGGAAGAACCAAGAGGAGCGAAAGAGGGAGTGGGGAGTGATGATAATACAGCCGCAGCAGTAGTAGCAATTGAAAGCATGAGGCTGTCGTCCCAAGAGAAACAATAGCATCAGTCATTTCAGTCCATACCCAGTGATGACATTATGTTTACATTCAAGTGACAAAGCCCTTTAGTGGCCATAGGAGTTATGACTGTCCGTGTGGAGCAAGGGAGGAAATGGTCTGACTTTGTAGAGCTACAAAGCCCACAGAGATAAGGCATGGATGAGTCAACCAGACGTCTGTGTGTGGCACTGGAGATTGCCGACTGCTGTTGCCTACTGACGGTAAACACTGGTGTCTCGAAATTCTCTCAAATATTCTCAAACCTTAACCAAGATGTAGTTATATCAACTTTAAAGCTATTGTAACCCTTGTTACACTATAATATCTATCAATAAGGTAGCTAAAGATGGACCAATGTCAGAAGAACTAGAACGGCAGGAGCCCAAGATTTTGAATGGCAGTAATGAGAATCAGACATGAAAATGAGTTTCCATTAACATTTGTATTAATCATAACAGCATAGGAGGTTGATCACAAATAACAGACAAAAACAAGATAAAATAATAAAGTGTGCAAAAAATAAAACCCTTTTTAACCCTGAGTTCAGTTTTCTGTTTCAGTCAATAGATCGATCGTTGGGGCCCAAAACTGTGTTTGTGTAGTCTATCCTTCCACACCAGGAAATGAGGAAAGGGATCCTTCTTCAAAACAACAGTCTGTCCAATCCTTCTTTCAATCCTTGTAGATTGGCTCGCCATCCCGTGGGTGTTTTGTCTGGCTTCAGAGTTGTGGAAAATTTGTCCGTCTACAAAAACCTGACCTATAGACAGGTCACACACCCACAGTTACATTTATACACTCATCAATATAGGTTATATTTTACTTCTAATTTAGCTTGAAATATCAACAAGTTTTAATAAAACCTATAATTCAATTCATATTTCAAATTGTTGCACAACAAAACATGCTGTGAATATCAAATTCAGTGTAACATTACTTCAAATGCTCCACAAAATTACCTTGATTTAAGATTTTACAATTACATCTATCCAACCCTTATCACATAAGGCAGTTAACTTTGTACACAGGAGTCACTTAAGCATCATGGAAAACACAGACCACACAGATTAAAAAAAAAAACAAAAAACTGTGCAGCATAAGGTGCTTTAATCTACACCAAAATGAACACAAACCATGACGTAACAGCAGTAAAAAAAAAAAAAAAAGTTTACTGAACTAACATGGCTAACAGACAAGAAAACTGTGGTTTGCTAACTGCGTTTTCTTCCACATAAACAGCTAACACTATTAGCGTTAGTCTATGGTATTTTACACTGTATAAATTAGCCTAGCGGCTAGCAGATTTTTCCGCTCCTAATTTTTCGACAGATAACGACTTTTCTTACTCATCACTGAGTGGTCTGAATCACCGCACCTCCGGACAGATCAGCACAGTTAATTTCAATGTCTGTTTGATCCAAAAAAAAAACCTTTGGAGCAGAGCTACCATTATTAATGCAGCAGCACAAGATGAAGAAGATGGCGGTCTCCCGCGTGCCAGACTCTCCACAGACTTTATAAGGCACTTCTGATAACCTGGGTTACATAATGCTATGCAGTAATTATTGCTTACTGTTTGGAAACAGCACAGTTGCCAGAGCACTCACAGCCCAGTGTACCACCTGTAGCATCACAGACCTACTTAAGGCAGCAACTCAACCACCATATACCTGATAAATAATGCGCTGATCAGGTGTTAATGGCATGGTTTTTGTATATCAACAAACAGCTACGCTAATAGTAGAATTACTGGTTTAGCCGTCCTTAGTTTAGCTTGCTAATATGCGTAGTAGTCGATAATAATTACCTATTATACTAATAATGTAGTTAAAATGCCTGTCAAGTTACAGACAGCAGTCAATGAGCCAACAGCAATATTAGTTAATTGTTCTTGTGTCCATACAGGAGTCCTGACCTCGGCTGTTATTGGCTGGGGTCTACACACCCACTGCCCAAAGACTGCAGCCCAGAAACATCCGGACCACTGCACAATAAGAAGACAACAAGCAAATACAGGCAGAGGGCAGGTGGTGAAAATGCAACAGCATAAATGTTCAGTCTGAGTGACTACAGAGACAAGATGCCAGACGTGTAAATGATATGTAAACACAAAAACCACATACGCCATTTCCCACACATAAACTGGTATCGATAAAAGAAGAATGCGAGCACTTCAGGCATACTTCACACCAGGCATACACACAGTTTTGTAGACATAGCTGTGGGTGATATGATAAAGACATTAAATATAAGGTGAGAAACATAAGCTTGTAGTAAAACACTATTTGTTTAGGTTTGCAAATTTCACTGATTGTTATATTGCTACAGTCTACTCGGTGTCATTCAAAGGCACATTTTTAAACTTAATTTTAAAGTATTTATGAGGGATGAATTATGCCAGTCTTTTTAAATACTGTAGATTTGAGCCATTATTTCCCTGTACTAATGCTTTTCACTTTATCCTGAATCATGAAGCACCTTGTAAAGCCTGCTTCAAAATGAGTGCTACAAAATCATTCATGATGGTACATGTGATTAATTAGTAGTGTGGGAACTATAAAAAGCCACAGTTGTGTAACTGTAACTGTCACACGTTATGACAGCTGTTGTGGTGCTAGTGGAGAACCTCATCAATGCGACACAATCAGCACAACTGCACTTCTTATATGTCATTCATTGACAGGTCTAATAAGTGGTGGAGTGGGTACAAGTATCACTATGCGAATAGATGTTAAAAGATATTTCTGCACCCGTATGTGGCAAACTGGGGAAGTGTAAATGAGGTTTGTGCACGTGTGGCAACTCCATAGTGACTGAGACTCACATTTGAATATGCATATTTTCAGGTTTTCATTGGCTTGTTTTTAAGCGCATTTCCAATTTGCATATAAAGAAAACTAAGTGGACAGAAAATTTGAAAAAAATCACATCACGGCAGTGAATGGAAACGCATTAATTCAGACTCAAAATCTGGTTAAGATTTGCACTACATTGGATGGAAAGCTTCAGGGCATTCAATCGATCGCAACTGGACTTTGTCAGTTTGTCTTGGAAGACGTTTCGCCTCTCATCCGAGCAGGCTTCATCAGTTCATGCGCACCGGACTATTCACAGGCATTGGATGGAAAGCTGGTTAATGTCTTTGTGCTTGCATTTTTTTACACATACAGTAAGGCCCCAGATGCTAAAGGCCTGCTTGAAAAAGGTGTGCTCGTCATACTCATCAAGTTACTCCCCCTGGAGTCTCAGCATTGCACCAGACGGCAAAATCACCCTGTTGCATCATCCAAAGTAGCAGCATAGCGAACTAACTGCCTGTAGGACAGGTATTGGGCCTGCCTGTGGGAAAGAAAGTAAATTATTAACATGTTTTGTGAGAAACTCTGGAATCTGTTGTTCCAAGTTGTTGTCCATCACTCCCTTTGGCTTACAGTCTTCGATTTGTCTTACACTGCTGTCAAAAGAATAAAAGCAAAAAGAAGGATTAAGCCCTACTTGTCTGCCCAGCCACTCTTTATTTGACTCCGTTTGGGTTCCAGATTACATCAGAACTCTCAGTGGGTGAAGCCTCCATCAATATGTGGGATCTTCAAAACTGTAACTGGGTCAGCTGGTCTTTATTAAGTACCTTATTTCTTAAAGCAGATGAAAGTGTATGAATTGTGATCACTTATCGGGGAGAAAATAAGACATGCTTTAAGGGTCTAACCTGTCTTCCTTTTCTACTCACATTTCTCACTCACATTTACAGTGAAAGGCCCCGCTGCTTAATTCAATATTGTATATGTGTGATGTGTGAGTGTATTTAGTTTTTGTGCAGTCTCACAACTCAAACTTCTTTTGAACTTTGAAAATTGTTTGATGGCCTTATGGGAAATTTTACTCTTTGAATGTGGTGAATTTCTAAATTGCAATGATAAATCAATGACTACAAAGAATCCAGATCTTAAATTAAGTTTGGAAATAAAGTAATAATGAGAGTTTCGGGGTCTTGCTTTGAATAAAAGTCAAACACCTTTGTTGTTGTTGTTGTTGTTGTGTATGTGTGCTAGCGAATTGTGTCAATATGTTTAGCCTCACGGGGATATGGTTGATTCTTCCTGATGGCGCATCTCTCCGATCTTTTTTATCCACGAGGGTGGTGCTGGCTGATCTTCACAAGGAAATGTACTCTTGTCTGAAATCATCTTGTGCACCGTCTTTATCACGGTTGCCATCTTTTTCACTTATCTCTTATGTGGGGGGAAAAAAAAAATCATATCCCGACGCATCTCAACACCTCGCATTTCTGGGCTGACATTTATGTTTGGGGGATGTATTTTTTTTCCCATCCTGTGAATCAGAGTGTAAGTCAAATGAAGATTTCGAAGCATCAAGATATTTCCAACGCACATGCAATTCTAAATGTTATCTAAAAATATTCATCTAAAAGTGATAAGCATCAGTACTGTATCATCGGCCAGGTTTTGCCATTTGTTGCTGACAATCAGAGTAATACTCAGTTAAACAGGCTGAGCAGGTGAAGCAGAACGCCTTTCTAGACTCACCGTGTCGCACTGATACCCAACAATCACAGAGGGAGATCCATTAAAGAGAAGATTTTTTTCATTGACACAAGCATAATGAAACGCAGCCAAAGTACAGGTTAAATTTTGAGAAAAAAGGTGCAATGTTCACACTCTAGTTAGCTGGAGACATTGCATACCTGCACGGCCCAGTTTGACTGAAAGCAACAAGGTCCCTCTCCTTACCTGGGCTTTTGAACATAAATCTACAAAACATAAGGAATCAAGCCAGCTGAAGAAAAAGTAGAAAAGGCAGATTCAGGGGAAAAGGGAGGTGAAAACCTACATGGAATGCACAAATCACGACAGTGTACATAGTGATTGCAAAACCTTATTTTACTTTAGTTTCTAGGGTACAATATTATTGCTGCTGTGTGCATCATATCAGGAGATATTTGGCTGTTTTACCACATTAAAATGCATTAAAATGATTTCAGTTGGTGCTCTTTGGGATTGTACATCAGTAGTGTTTCTGAATTCCTCAGTCTGTTCTAAGACGGATGTTCTTATATGCATTTTAGGTGTAATTTGTATGACCATAAACATGGCAGCACTTGAGGAAGAAATGGGAGGGAGGCTGATGGATTGAACAGTACAGGAAGGGACAACTAGGCTGATGGGTAGGTGTATAGAGAGGTTGATGGATGAAGTGCTGACCTTTGTGAATGTCAGTAACCATAGGTGTGTAATCCCAGCTCCCATCTCAGCCCTTCATTATGGAGACATTGCCTTTTAAAAATGCCTGGAAAGTGTTTACAAAGATCAAGATAAAGAAGAACTGGAGTGATGCCATTTTTGTTACAGACATTCTCGTGGTCAAGCAAAGTGCACTGCTGAGTATATTACCCTTGAATGGAAATGCATAGTGCTTTCACTGGGATTTCAAAACACACATTTTAACTGCTGACCTTTATGTAGCCCAATTTCAAAGCTATAACACCATTTTTTCAATATGAATGCTCAATACAAGATACTGGATAATGCAGCTTCTTGACACGAAGATGTATACTGAGTTTTAGTTGAAAGTACTGCTTTCAACAGAAGGTAGGCATGAAGGTCCATTTTACACTGACTCTCTATCCTTGATGCTTGAACACTTTTTTTTTTAATGAATTGTTATATATTTTATGTTTATAGGAACATGCTTTGAACAGCACACACTGTGAATAAGGACAATGCTGAGTGTATTTTTGGCTGAGGTATTTAAAGCCGCTGACTAATAGTCTAATTTTATTTTGGTATACACTTTGTCACTGCATTAACATGTACAGTTTTTAACAATTCTGTTTATACGGGCAGTTTTAAGACTGTGTGCTTCTCCATTTCCACTGATGGCTCTACTGTACTGTACAAGCAGGACTCAGACCCTGAAAGCAATCAATTGTTTGCAAGGAAAGAGTTCAAAGCAGAGTTCGGCAACAGGTAATCACTCAGCAAGGACAAACAAAGCCGACAAGGGGCAGGCAAGCGGGCAGGTGAAACTGGGAACAAGCTGTGGTCGGGAACAAGCATGCAAGACACAGAGATGAAGGCTGGAATGCTAATGGTGCTTTCACACCTAACCTGATCGGTTCAGTTAAAATGAAGCCTGATGCGTTTGCCCAGTTGGTGTGAAGGCTGTCAATTCAATCCTGGTACAGACCAAACAATCAGACCCCTGAGAGGAGGTGGTCTTGGCCCAATTTTTTGGCCCACACCAGGGTTCAGAGCAAAGGAACCATAGGTGTGAGACGCTGACAAGCTTAGGCCTGGTTCAGACTACATGATTTTTTTGTCTTAAACGATGGTCACCGTGTCGGATTTAACGATCACACTGCCAGAAACTCGTGCTGTGTCTTGGTCGGGTGACAGGCAAGACTACACATATGACCCCGAGCGATCACGACATGTCTTCCACATGATCACGCAGCCATCAGTCAAACTGACAGAAGCGTTGTGTGTGATGCTGGTGGTCTTATGTACCGCAAAAAAAAAAGAAGAAAAATGGCTATGGGCTCCAGCAACTTCAGCATCCCTTCTCCTCCTCGCCATGTTTACCTGTTGCGCTCTGGAGAGAGCACCTGACACGCTAGACTTTGCGTTGTGTTGTCGTGGATGTCACACTACACAATAACAGACCTCCGACTGTTGTTCATGATCTGCCACGATGGTGGTAATTCGTTGGCCACGACAAAATCTGGTTGAAATCATGTAGCCTGACCCTTTCGCGTTAGGCAAGACTTAAGACAAGCTTCTACAACAAGCGTTTTATTTGCGCTGCCTTTTCGAGACATTTGGTATTTATGTGGGATTCACAGGAGCCACAGTAACTGTAACGTTAAAGTCACGTAGGTGAAAATGTTGAAAATCAAACATATGGTGTAAACTAATTTAGTGGCAGATACAGTAATGCTGTGAACAATTTCAGTAAATAAACTGCCAATTTGACCAGTGTCTGGGAAAAAAAGGCTTCTGGTCTCATCGTTTCTCACCTGGTGATAAGCCTGTTATCTGTGCCTCCCCGCTCTGCCTCTGGCCCATTCTCCTCAACACTTTGGCCGGTCCAATCAGACAGGCAGCCACCTCAGAGTTAGCCAGGGACTCAGAGAACCACGCTGAGGGGACATGGTGACTGTCACTTCAAATTATGAAGTGAATAGAAAAATGCCATTTCTTTTGTAGTGGAAGGCTTGGGTAAGAAATGATGAATCATTCCCATGCTATTTGCACATTTTTTAAGCAATTTTCAACTAGGGCAAATTCAAATTTTCATTTTTAAAGGCAACAGACGTGACCACAAACTTTAAGTGCCCACTCTAGCAACATTTAAAATGAGCAAGTGAAGCAAGCAGATGATAGTCCCTCATAAGGTTCAATTAGTGCAATAGAAAGACTAAGACTAAAAGACTAATTGAGACTAATGAAGACAAATGGAACTTTACCAGCTTTACCAATGAATCTCCCTTTCATTATTTATCTTTATATTTAACCTTTTTTCTTGGCACTGTTGATGCATTAACAGGAAAGCTTTTGTCGATTAGTTCTGAGTGCTTTTCTACATAAACATCATGCAGCTAGGCCATTTTTAGATTATAAAATAGGAAATTGTTCAACTCAAATTTTTTTTTAAATTATTAACTGCTTCACATGAGACGAGAAGAAGAGACGTACTTTATTAATCACTCCGCAAAACCACATGCATTACATGCACACGCCATGCTTATGTGAAATTAATTCCTCCGCGTTTGACCCATCCTGGTAGTCCTTCCTCCATTGCAGACCAGGAGCGGTGGGATGCCAGCCGACAGCGGTGCCCGGGGACCCAGTTCCTTCCTGTCACCATTGGTCAGGTGGTGATCTTTGTTTTTAGTGTTTTTTTTGTTTTTTTTAATGGAGGATACCCCAGGTGAACACGGGGAGAACATGCAAACTCCACACTGAAAGGCCCCTTTCCTTGAGCAGCAGGCACCGAAGGCATGGTGGAAGACACGCCCCCAGCGCCCCAGGTGGGAATCAAACCCAGGATCTACTAGCTATGAGACATCAGTGATACCCCTGTGCCACCATGCCACCGTGCCACCTAACGTACATGTTAAGTCCATTTTTGCTGCTCTGTTTTTATGGCATTATCGTGTGCTTCATACATTACAGCTTTTCTAAGCTGCCTGTTTTGACAGCAGGAATACTCAAAGGGCAAAGTATGTCTCTGACTTGCTGTTCTCATCGTGCAAGTGGGTAACAGTGTCAGTGCTGACCAGAGTGGATGAGTCAACCTGTTTCTCCAATGTAATTAAGTATACAAACAGCCGATTGCCTAAAAGAAACACCCTATTGCCATGACAAATAAATCCTTTTGACTGAATGATCTGATGCTTTGTCTAGGATTTCCTGTAAAAGACCATTTTGACCACACGGAGGGCAGAGCTCCTGTGTTTCTCTACCAAAGCCAAATATGTTAACAAGGCAGCGGACTCCAACACTCTGGGACCTCCTCCAAAGCATTCTTGGTACCTATCCAATGTTTGGCTGCATATGTACCGTATATGGTTGCCTGGGCTTGCAGGTGGCAGAGAGGAGGCAGATGTTGGACCTTTGTTGTTCCCTTGTTAAGTAGGCCTCTGGAGAGCCTTTTTTTTTTTTTTCCACATGGCCATATTAACAAGTCCACTGCCACTGGCTTTCACATCTTTTCTTTCTTGGTTTCTTTCCTTTCCCTTTCCAAGTATTTCCGTAAAACACAGACGCATATATGCATTTCCCTCGGTGGCAAATGTGTGGGCACAGACAGACATGAGTCACCTAATGAGATCAAACGGTGTCTGATAAAAATGACAAAACACAATGACACAAGCAGCTTCTTTCTGTTTGTGTTCTTCCTCGAGGAAAATCTGGATGAGTCAAAATGCAAAAGCTCATTGTGGTGCCTTTGATGCGAATTTCAAAGGTACATCAACATTTTTCCGGATATATTTGTTTCTGTGCAGTGTATATCCAGTTCTTTACTGTACTGACTTCATCGTGTTTGATTACAGCGACTGAACTTATTACAACTGAAACTTTTAAATGCAGTTTGTTAAGAATGTAAACAACATGATGTCCGTCCAAGACTTGAATATACTGAGCTTCATGGAAGATATGCATGCAGCAATCTAGTTCCCAAGCAAAGTACAGCTCAGAGTGCCATGTCATGGCAAACATACTACTAAGTAACCACTCATGCTTTCTACCATCTCTCCCTCTCGGTTTCTCCTGTGTCTCCCCTCTTTCATTCCAACCTTAACTTTTCTCCCCTCAGGCTCTTCTTTTTTAATCCTCCAGCAAACCTCACTCTCTCCCCTGCGTCTAATTTTCTCCACACTCTCACCTAACTTCAACCTTACTTTGCGTTCTTTCTCCTCTAGCTAGATAATACCTTCTTGTCTTGCTGTTTTCTCTCCAGCCTGACTGATGATGCTGTTCGGATGATGTAAGGTTGCTGCAGGTGTGTAACACATTGTCTTTGGGGGGCTGAGAAAGACAAACAAACCGAACCAAAGACATTTTATCATTTCTTTTCCAGGATTCTCTCTGCTTGTATATCCAGGTTGTTCAGCTTAGAAGGCCTGTGATGGTTTAGTGAGGCTAACCTTCCCCATTTTTGCCCTCCTGTTCATGCCTGCCTCTCTGCAAACTTTGACTCATGAGCTCTGAATATTTAATAGCCTTTCCCACTCTCTCCCAGTAGAATCTTAAGTCTTTTCTTCTCTTCTCCTCACCTCCAACTTTCTTACAATCGCACTCATCCAAAGCATTTTCTGTCCCTGAAAATCTATGAGGCCGACATTGGCCTCAAAGATTTTCTTACCTCTCCTGAGGCAAAGATTGCCACCTACGAGAACTTCACCGTCAATGTCTTACCATGCATTAAGGATGTGGGTGAGCGGTTGTCTTTGCATATATCGAGGGCGGGGGGAAAAGCAGAGATTATTCTCATGGCATCTCTTGTGAATATCATTAGTGAAGTGTGACAGGAAAGACACAAATTCACTATGCCAGAAGTATGCCATGGAGAGAATGTAAATGTTTGAGAATGATGAATTCTTGGGTAAGGTGCTGTTTTGTTTTATTTTATTCCCCCAACTCATCTTTTAGCTACAACTACACAGTGTGGTCACTGTCCATAGAACAGATTTTTACTCTGCTCTCGCCACTCTAGTCTCTATCTTGTAAATTTGAAATCCGTAACAATACACAGGAATTCGATCATGTGCCCCAGACAAACATACCGAGGCAATAGTGTCACTGTAGTAACATTTTGGGGGATCTAACACTGTGCTTTATTTGATTTTTCTTGCAAAGTGACTCAAGAAGTGAGATTCAAAGGGATTGGAGGACAGATGCTGTACATGGCAACCTTTGCTTCAAGGCTTTCTCTAGTCAAGGATTGGCAATGGCAGCCATTATGGTCTACCAACTTGGACAAAAGTTGCAAAGTAATGACGGCACTTCCACAACTGCCAAATATAATACAATAAGAACGTGAAAAGTAAATCAAAAGAAGGTTATTGCAGTGAAAATTCAAAGCAGAATATATGCCCACCATGTTGATTTTGCTGACAGAAATTTCAATTGGTGCCATTGTGCTGAGGTGTTAACAAGTATACTAATGTGTACTATCTCTCAAGCATTAACAAGATTAAAAAAAAGAATGGAAAAGAAGAAAAAGTGTAGCTGACATTGAATTCAGACTTTTGTTTCCTCATAAAAACAAAACATAAAACGTCAGGACAGCGAACCACAGCTTGTTAACTACAAGATACATAAATCCAGTCAAACGGCATGTAAACATAATTCATGACATAAGAGTCGTACTTGTGACTATTAAGAATCACAGCATATTGCACAAAGATCTGGTCTACTCTATGTAGACTGCATAAATGTGGGCATTATACAATGTCAGACCGTTCAAAAACACAGGCGTTCAGAGAAGCAAGGTCAACATTGTGTGTACACCACCAGAGCTCCAAGAAAATAAGTCTGACAAAACGTGTTGTGAGGGTATGTGAACAAGTTTCAAGAAGAAACACTGTGGCACTGCAAACTAAAACTGACACGCACGTGTTCGGCGTGCAGGGTGTAGAACTGGACGGTGGGCCAAACCGAAGACTTTCTAAGACAAATCTGAAGATTGAAGGCAACAGAATGGCACAGAGAGAGAGAGAGAGAGACTGCTCTGTCCTGAAACCCAGCTTCAATTTTTCTCAAGTGTCCTTTACAAAGACATGAAATCCCCTCCAACATTCATGCTCTGTGGCCTGCTGTGCTCTGACCTCTGTGTTCACTGCAAGATCAATAAAGTATCACCTCGTTCTCACATTGTACTGAATGTGGACGGTTGCAGGTCCAAGCAGATAGGAGCAGAGGATGGAAGCTCATGAAAGATTCTTGATCAGATACAAGAGAGGAGGAGAGAATTGAGTGAACCAAAGCGACCATAAACATTGCAGCACTGCTGAGACAATACATGGATTTGAGCTGTGTAGACGGCAATCGAGTTTCTGGTGAGGTTAGCTGGAGGACACTGGTTTCAAAACCTTGCCTGGAGAGACCGGAGTGAGAGGAGTATAATCAGCGAGGTTACAAAAGTTTGTGGGAGAGGGGAGAAGGGTCATGGTTGGGAATAAGTGCTTGGGATGTCATGAACCTCTTCTTCAAACTAGCTGGCAAAACACTCTGTGGGAAAGAGGAGGAAGTGGAGGTAGAAAATAGTTTCCTGAAGCTGAGGACTGGGAATCTTTTACTGGTCAATTGTCAACCACTTCAAAGGATCTTAAACATTCTGGATGGTTTTTCTACATTTCCAAATGTTTGTACTGTACAAATTGACTAAATGTTAGGGCGTGTAAGGGGATACTGTGAGAGTGAGGTTCTGAAGAAAACATGAATGAAGCCGTGAAGTGAAATAGAAAATTCAATATTCTCAGTGCACTCAGCATCTGAGGCTTTAGAGATGGGAAAGTTATCTGTCCTTGTCTTTTTACCATATACCTAATAATAGAATATAGATTATAGTCTTATTCGTGCAAAAGTGAGTCTTTGTATCATGCTTGAGGGTGTGTATGTATGGATGGGCACTTGCGCAGGCATACTTTGTATAGGCACTTTTATAGCTACTCCATAAAAGGGAGGCAAAACATTTTATCTGCTAAATAAAGGAAGTGCTACCAAATACAAGACTGTGGGGAAAATGTAAGAAATCATACAAAAGAATTAGGCAGGCACATTACAATTAATATTCAAAAACAAGACTGTGAAAGTATTTTTACACAATATATGTGCTGCCAGTATTTCTTTTTGTAAGGTCTTTCGATTCACAGCACTTGTGACCTTGGCCTGAGGCATATCCAACACTAAAGTTGAGCTGGTGAAGATATGATCCATCATTACAAAATATTCAACAACAAAGCCTATTAAAAGGATAATTCTGATCAATGCAGGCTGGCATTGTTTGCATGTGACGTGTTTTTCATGGAACAACATCATATTTCAGGGATCTTTCTTGATAGACTTTATCTCCACATGACAGTGGTAAGATGGGCCAAAACCATTCAATACAGCAGAGGAAAATCCTCACACTGTTTTTATACTGTTTGAAATAAGATAGACTAAGAAACATGACGGTTGGCCATTAAGCCTGTGGTACTGTCTACACATCTGTAGTAGGTCTTTGTTAAGATGCTGCATGTAAAAACGCAGCCAGTCCAGAGGGGCTGCAGTCAGCGACTACCTGCTCAGTATATTCATGACATAGCCTCCCAGCAATGACAGTGACAGGTGCCATAAAAGCCCTGAAAAGAGTCAAGGATATGAAAGCAGACACGTGCACCAAGGAGAACTGAGGCATTAAATGTTAAAATAAACACCCACATTATCGTCTCACCCACAAGCCAACACATGTGGTGCAGCTGATGAAGTTACATTACTCTGCCTGGGAGATTGTTTGTGTATCTTTGAAATATGGGCTGAGGTGGATACAGTAGGCTAATCACAGATACGGAGTCCATGCTGTGCATTTCCATCTCTGACTAGACAAGTGGATTTGGGCTTCAAATTTTGCACATGGCAGCTATGCTTTTACTGGTGGCACTTTGTCCATTTTTGGCACATACTAAGCTGTGGCTTCTAGCTCAGTACTCTGGTGCTGAGAGGTTCATGGACTATCCTGAGGGGCCCTCTGACAGTATGTGGGGAGTAGGGGGGTGGGGGGGGGTGATAGGAGACTAGACTGACACCAGGGGCTGATAGCAGGACTAAAACCACTGACTCTCTACCTGACATACACACACAAACACACATATGCACACACAAAAGGGGCTGAAAGGAGGACAAAGCCTGAGGGTCTCAGTAGGGAATCCATCCTTGGAAAGATGGATTTCAAAGTGGAGGTACCTTGCTGCCTCTACCCTTCCCTCCCCTATCTCCTCCTCTTTCTCCATCCCTCTCTCAGCACCGCAAGGTGAAAAAATGACCTGCTGCAATCAAGAAAAAATGTCAGCTACACACACACACACACACACACACACACACACACATACACACACACACACACACATATATATAAATGCACACATGCACTACTTGCACTACATGCAAGAAGTGGACACGCACTCTTTTTGCCAACCTCTCTATCCAGAACACAACAGCATCCAGTTAATGGCTATTATCAGCCATAACTGCTATGCCAGTTTCGGCAATCACGTCATCCGGGTAAAACACATAGAGAAGGAGTGAGGAAATAAAGCGTATCCCAGTAACACAACACAATTTTACAGTTGTCGGTGTAAGTGCCCCAGTGCTTGAACACAGTTCACCTACGTTTCTGTCCTGTTGCACTGACAGAGAAAGATGGCGCAAGTGAAAAAATAAAAGGGAGAACCAGTTGGGTACACAGATGAAGGAAAACAAACAAGGTCATGTAAGAAACTAAAAACTGACCTCCTATATGTGAACATGCCTTGGACACAGACCTGGCACGAGCACACATTTATGTGAGAGAATCCTAATTATAGCCTTTAACAATAATGCTGGCAGCTCTCTAATTGCCAATTAACTCAGGGTCACTGCTGTTATCTCTCAATCGCGCCAGCGTCTCTGCTTTGCCCCCTACTCCTCCTCCAGGGAAAGAGAGAGCTTTGCTCCTTCCCTTGCTCATTCCCCTCTGTGTGCAGACCCAAACCGAACCACTGTTTAATTTGTTGTAGTTCTTTTGAAAAGCTGTGCAATAGCGAGGGACATGACAATAACTAAATGGTTATCGTTTTGTGTCACCACTACAGAATTGTCTGCGCTCCGGCTCGCCCTGGCTGGTCTACATTCTACTCGACTGCCACTAAATCACCTTAACCCTCTCCTAAGAACAAACACACACAACAGCTCATTACACACACACAGACACACACACACACACAGACTAAGCCACTAAATCACAGAGAGCAAATGTGACAGGATACCTAATCTAACTGTAAACACATTTGCAGTTAATCCTGAAACAGAAAAGGCCCTTAGAAAATATATAATACATAATAGGAAGAAAAAAACAAATTCATCTCTGGAGAGACAGAGAGCTTGAGGTGAGAGAATGGATGTTCAGTTTAATTCAAAATAACCCAAACTCTCATTTAAACTGACAAATACACACAAGCACTCTAAGTTGCGTGTTCAGGTGTCTGCACCCTTATCACCACTTCATTGAGAGCAGATATAGAGTTGTTAGGAAAAGTGCACACACATTACTGTACAGCAGGTGCAAGGCTGTTAAAAAATCAAAGTCAACAACCCCAATTCACATTTTTTATTTAACCCTTATTGGCCAAAGTTTCGATCGAAAATTGATCTTCCTGCGCTGAAAAAAGAAAAACACAAATCATAAAAGGGAGCTCTGCTCTGGTGCCAAACATTGTCAGTTCATGTTTAAATACACATTTCTGCATTGGAGATGATGTTTAGTGTTCCTGCTGCTCAAGTTGTATCTTACACACTACAACTGCAATAGCAAGATGTTAAGATGTGTTTTTCTGTTGCACACATTGGGGTGAACATGCATGCGTGTGTGTTTGCGTGTCTTTGTGTGCAGTTTTTCACATCATTGTTTGAGAGTAAGATGAACAATAATGAGCCCTGTCCAAGCCATCACGTAAGAATAGAAAACGCCAGAAGGACTACGCCTAATAAGACACATAATGGTAAACTTGTCAATGCATTTCTCTTATAAGTAGCCTGCTTGGTATTTCAGAGGAGTTCTTTAAACATGTCCCCAACAAAAGACCGAATAGGGGGCAGGGTGGATGGGGAGATGAACGACTAAGCGAGTATACCGATGAAGGTGGAGGATTGGAGCAGACAGGAAAAAAGGAGGTATTAAGGGCAGTTACAGCCTGAAATGGCTTGCAGGGTCTTAGCACTGAGGGGTAATGAGTAAATAGCTCTGTCGAAATTAATTTTTCTCAACCTGTTTCTTTCCAAATGCATAAGCACATGGTCTCTTCTTTTGATCGATGCCATTTGCCAGAGATGGGAAAGGTTAAAAGGATCAGTGGTTTCATAGATAACCTCTCTTCTCCATTACATAGGCTGCATTTACCATTATCCTTACCAGGCAAATCATAGCAAATACCAAAGCTGTAATGACAAGGTTTATAAATCCTATATTCACACAGTGTCAAAATAATATCTCCGGATCACTGAAATGGTTTCAGTTAGTCTCTGCGATTAGCCTCCCTGACCTTCACATCAAGTCTAGAGTGAATCAAAACAAAGGTCACATGTTGTGTTTGGGTATTTGTTTAACCGTGCACACAGGAAACACTGAAATGCTCAGCCAATGAATATTACTTGTGTCCTCCAAAACATCAGAAGACAATGTACTGTTTACTCAGTCCCCAAGACTGCAAGATCTTAAATGAAATTGGTTTGACAATCCAAAAAATGTGTGTTAGAACTTAAAGATGATATTTAGAGTGTATCTGTTTGACCTATGTGTGATTTTGTAGTAACAACAAAACAGTTTCAGGGAGTTGGAGTGCGTACTTTCATTCTCGTCGCATGTTAGAGGTCAGTGTGAGTATGGAGTGAGCTGGAACACGCAGAGGCTCAACATTGTGCTGAGGAAAACCTCCGAACACACAATCTTTATAGGGGAATCCAGCCAGTGATATTACAGTGAAGGGACACTTCCTCTAGCATAAGGCCCCGATTACAGTGTGACAAATTCTCTGAAGCTTCTGAGTGTGCAGGAGCCCAAATAATGACACTGTGCAAAGGAAACAAACCAAGTGACCTGCCTGCATGACGGCACTGGTATGGCGGCTGTAATGCCTAAATCTACCACCTGACGCCAGGTTCAGACAGGAGCCAGAACCACCACAAGGTGCTGCCTGCTTCATTTAAGCGCCCATGTTAACCACTGGGGCTGTTCAGATATAATTTATCATGGCCACAATCTGATTAGCACATCGCCAGCAAACCTCGCAAATAAACACACCTATAATATATGATACACTATATGAATTATGCATTTGGTATAATTGATCTGATGTATGATGAAATATACATCCCATGCTTGCCAACCTTTGCCTGCCCTTCAACCAGCCAATAAGTAATGAAAATGAATGGAAATGAGAGAAGACCGATGGGGTGATCAGTTTCACATGTTATGTCGGATGGTGCTGATGACTGGGATTGGAATTGTAAATAGTGTATGATCTAACGCCGCTAGTATCACCTTTGGGCTAAATGATCACGGAGACATGTGACATTGGATGTCAAATAACATGTTCGGATGTCTGCACCAATTTGGGAAAGCACAGCCCGCCTGCATTTGCTGCATACAGTGAATGATGGGATGAAAAGTGATTTTCATGTGGTGATAGTAGCACTGTTGAACTGGTTTGTTGGTTAATATGATGTTGACAGAGAGTCATGCGAGTTGGCCTCCACCCATGTTTTGATGAATCCAGTTACTCTTGTTTGTGTTTCAGGTGCCATTAAATCATATTATGTCTTTGGATTTTTTTTTTCTTAAATGTGCTGTTGTGTCTTTGTCCACAAGTGACAAACCTCTGGCCTCCTCATCATCAACCACTGTCCCCTGTAATAGCAGAGGTAAGACGAGGGTTGGGGTTAAGAGGGTTAAGAGTGTGTGTGCCTCTTTTTTTGCTAGAGAGTTAGATCTCTACGCAGGTTTTAGCACCAATTTAACAAATTTAACATTTGGTGTGTTTTAGAGATGTTGGTAGGTGGACTTAGCTTTAGTAAGATTCAGGCTGGCTGTGTAATCATCTCCAGTTTGGTTGCTTAACCAAATGCCGAAAAGGTTAAACTATTCTTTAAAGGTTCAGCCTTGGATTTTGGATTTATATTGGAAATAAGATGCTATTTTATATAGATAAAAATATTACTAGGGGTTTGATTTATAAGTGCAAACAATGAAAGTTGTGAACAAGTAATCAAAATGTTTTTATGTGTATTTTCTTTCTGCAGCCGCTTTTGAGGCCAAATATAAGCAGGGGAGAATGCTAAGAAAAGGAATCTATGGAACTGTCTTTGCTGGCCCCCGCAGAGACGACAATCTACCTGCAAGACATGCCATACAACACACAAACACACACACATGCACACAAACACACACTTTGATTCATGTATCCACCCTATATGTTGTATAAGCCAATCAAATGTCTGTGTTTCTGTCCTGTAGGTGGCCATAAAACACATCCCCCGGGACAGCATTGAGCGCATATCAACAGTAGGTGAAGTTAATCATATGACATAATTTCTTGATATTTCTCTTTTTATACTTGGTACAAAGATAAGATATCCGCATGTTCCTCTTGTAACTCATACAATGTAACAGCTAGAATACTGTTTACTGTTGTATATGCGAACACACAAAGGTTTCATTGTTTGTTTTTCTTCTTATATAAAGTTTCTGGATGGGAAAATTTGGCAGAATCCCTATGGAGTTGCATAGGGATTCCCCCCCCCAAACCGATGACAGTGTGGCAGCTCGCTGTTTGGAATATCGCATGGACATCTGCCCTTGAGCCACAGCCATATGATTGCCCATGACAATAAACATACACCTACAGCACAATCAAACACACAGAGAAACACACGCAGAGCAATGTATTAAAATGTGATTTCTGTTTGTCTCCCCAGACTGCCAGGATTTTCTCTTGAGATGGTTGACCAAGAGGCCACGGGCCCGACCGACCCTGAGGGGACTTAAGCGCCACCCCTGGCTGAACTGATCCAGACTGAACCTCCAAGGACAACAGTTGAAAGTCCGGCTCTCCTTCGCATCCGGGATCAACTCTGCTGTAGTTCCCATGTATCGCTCTTTTTGAAGCTGCAGACGTGGGAGTGAGAGATGAGTGGCCACCATGTTCTTGCGGAAGCCAGGAGCTGATGCAGATCAATTGCCAGCTTCAACACGGACCCAGCCACTCTGGTCAGTCTCAATCTTTGACAACGCTGCCGCTTCAAACACCCAGCTGTCCGTGGAGAGGGGACCTCTCTTTGAATTGCCTCTCCCGAGGTTTCTTCTGTTTTCCTTGTGTGCGTAGGACTTACAGGAGTTTTTCTTCGTCTGCTTTGAGGATTCGAGCTGGGTTGGAAGCTTACTGATAAGGGCCTGAATTATTCTATACATGGGACTAGTCAATAAAGTAGTTAATAATATAATATAATATAATATAATATAATATAATATAATATAATATAATATAATATATATGGATAAAAAATTGACAATATAAAATAATTTAAAAAACAATGTTGACAAATAAATACATAACTAAATAAATAACAGAAAAAATAAGCCTGTTACTAAAAAGCAAATCATCAAGGTCTATTAATTAATTAGCAATTATCACAGTTTCTTTGACACTGTGAAATCGGTACACTATAAAAAATGACCCAATACAAATTAGTTTGATGTACAGTATTACGAGCAAGAAATATGTGACTAAAAACAATATTTGTATATTTTAATAGTAAAATACTATTCAAGTAAAAGTACTCCTACTTAAAAGACATTTTACTCAAGTAAAAGTAATGGATAGTAAGACATTAGATAGTTGTGGGCTACAGCTCGCCCTGCCTCACTAACCCTGATGTGGAAGAGCAGAATCCTGACTGTTCATTGATTAAATCATTTTGTAAAAAAAACTTAGGGTACGTTGAGTTTTTGCATAAGAACGGCAAAAGCAGTGCAGTACTACTTATACAGTAGTATGAAAGTGTGGGGAAAAAAATAAAATTAGACTCATTGTCTCAGAATGATGACTTGATGAATGATGATGATAAGGATTTGAGTATGGATGTGGATATGTGTCCCTACCAATGTCAAGGTGCTGCTGGATTTTTACAAATCTCAAACAGTTATTTTAACTCTGCTGTACCGAATAGTCACGTTCGATGACAAATATCATTTGAATTTCTGTTTGTTTGTTTTTTTCATTCTCTGTAAACGTGGTATTTCTGCATAGTTGCAGATAAAAATTAGGTTACTCTAATTATTATTATAAAAATTAAGAATAAACTAGTATTGATTGTTTCTGACTGTTGTGATCCAATTTCTAATAACTGCAAGTCCAAAAGTCAACATTGTTGCATGTTTTTAGCAAACAAAATATCTTGCTGACGTTTGCTTTCCCACTTGCAGCACACAAGGGGAGACTCACTCTTGTATCAACGGGGCGGTCTAGCAGCAATGTAACAGCAAATCACACTTATATAAGCACAATAACAAAAAAAATCTATTCTGGCTCTGACACGATTATAGCAAATTACTTGCCGGCGTAGTTTGGGTCTTTTGAAGTGGAGATGTTGATGTACTTATCAATACTCAGTGTATTACCTCTGGTAGATGGCGGCCAGCGCTCACCCAGCCTGAAGAAGCAGGCAGCTGCTGAAACCACTGAAAGTCTGACCCTGACCCTAGCATGCGCTGGCTTGGAGCTATGTGATCACTGAAAGATGTTGAAGAAATGTAGGATTTTAACATTGCTGATGATGGTGATCCCAACAAAGTCCAATGCCAGTTATGCAAATATATGTTGATGAAACTTACAAATTATAAACATTAAAGAAAGTTGATGTAACAACTCGGATCCAGAGCTGTTTATCGGCTGGAGGAGAGTTTAGAGTTTATCTGTCAAACTTCTGGAATTAAAAAGTGGATTTATCTTGATTTTAACTAGTCTGCAGCAGCGAGCCATGGGCGTCCTTAACAGTACTGAAATTAGTCTCTCTGGATGACTGCTTCCTGGAGGAGAAATGTGGTTTACGTCATAAACGTACAGGGGAAGGGGCAGAAGAAAAGAGACTGGAAGGAAATAACATAAAGAACTGCAGAGTTCAGTCAGAGGCTGACCTGAGAACAGACACAAGCACCCTCAGTGCCTGACATTGCTCACTAGTTAACGGCTAATTTACAGTGTTCTGGCTGTTTGGGGCAAGTAAAGACAAATTATATTGTCATGGATAAAACTGTCAACAATCTTTGATACCAGTCCCCCCCCCATTTAATAATTAGGATCTAATTTAGGGTCATTTTCATACATCAATCATTAAAAGAACATAAAGTCTTACGTCAGTCATGTGAACCAATGTAGTGGAAGGTTCTATTTCCAGCTTTTTTGTATTTCAGTGTGTGTTTGTGGTTCTTCATTGTTGGACTCAATATAAACTTTTTTGAGGCATAAGTAAATTTACCTTTCACTTGTCCAGGGCAAAAACAGTCGAAACCATCCAAACAGTCTCAACATATGTAATGTTTTCACCTGCATTCAGATTAAGACAAATAAGTAGGTCAGTTCAAATGCACTCTAAATAAACATTTGCTTACTCTTTGCTGTTGTGTTTAGGTGCGGTGGGACATTTAAATTCTTTCTGCTTTTGAGTCTGTGTGGAGGCACTCTTTAACCTACAACTGATTTCAATGATGAATTCAGCTCTATAGATTTCGGCTGACATTATCATTATTTAGTGAATTACACAGCGGCTAATGCTAGCTAGCTAACATCACTTGTCAGAAAAGTTGGGTTGCCCCTGGCAGACGCCACATAACATAACCCCTTCCTCTAAGCTGCAATGCACACAGTGAAATTCACCTCTCCAGCTGTTGACTGATGTTCGCTCTCTTTTCAACTCATATGGTGCAGTTGTTGATCTGCTTGGTGCTTTCCTGGCTCTTGGCAGGGCGGCGGAGCCTGAAGGAACACTGTACTTCGTGGGTAAAATGTTTGAACTGAAAGCAGCAGGGATCAAGTCCTCATGGGTCTGTGAGGAACAACAAACATGGAGAGAAACGCATTCATTTCAAATGGTATCCTGAATGTACTGATTTAACTAAATAGTAGAGTAACGGGTGGCACATAACCTGCAGACTCTGTAATTAACTTTTAATTTGTCCAGTGTGGTAAGTAAATTGCTCCTCTGCCTGTCTTAGAAAAGTGGACAAGCCTTAATGTTGAGCCCTGTTTGCTTAATGATCACAGATGAACTAACCAGCTTCAACACACACAATACTCCTGACTGAAGAATTTCAAGATAAACACTCTTTGTGAGGAGTAGTCATGTCACTGTCAGTAACCAAATAACTGATTGGTTCATTCTGAGTCATTCCCTCAACTTAAGACATTCCAGTAAATCATCTGTGAACATGAACAGCCCTCTAAAAAAGGCAGAGAGGGGGCTAAAAGCAGCAGAGCGTAATCTCTAATGTCATATCAAAGCACAGCCTTGAGCAGCTCCATTGAAAATGAATGAAGCGCTAACTGTGGACACGCAATATGCTTGTCTAAACTTTGCTCTGTGTTTCCCTGTTTTGCTCTTTTATTGTCTCTGTAGCTTCTCTTTCAGCTCTCTCTCACTGTTCTTAATGATGCTAAATGATTTAGTTTCCAATTGATTTACTGTACGTAACTTGCAAATTAAAAATGATCCCTCATACAAATGGAAATTATTCATGAATAATTATTAAGAAATGAAATTAACATATAGAACATAGCATATAATAATCTTAAATCCATTATCATTCACATACCATATCATGCAAGTAGACACTTTTTATGCCTCTGCGTTGGCAGCATCCATGGCAGGCAGCATAATATTTTAGGGTTGTCTGTACAGCGCAGATACGTCCATCTGTCCCATTCTTGTGAACGCAACATATCAGGAATGCTTTGAGGGGATTGCTTCAAATTTGGCACAAATGTTCACTTTATTTTTATTTATTTATTTATTGTGGTTTATCTAATTTTGCTCCATTCAGTTGATCTCAGTTGCATCCACATTCAAGTTAATCAATCACAGATCTAACAAATCTGCTTCAGTGGAGTTTATAGTCTGACAAGCCTCGACTGTCACTCATAATTACACTGCTGCCAGTTAAACCTTGGAACCTGGAATATTCCATGTTTGGGCTGCTGTCAGTTTATTTCTCCCACCGACACTGCACCTCTCTCTAGTCCCAGTTTGAACTACCACACTTGTGAATTTTGTTTATCCCATATCTCAGTAAATTGTGTTTCTGTTAAATCCTTCTCTGCTGCATGGACAATGCAGAGCAGAGCCTCTTCTGTCAAATGAAACTATTTTTCCGTGTGATGCATGCAGTTCGGAGCAAAAATAGATCATGACAATGAACCGTTGATAGTCATATGGACGTCACGCTCACAACATTCACCTTTCATCAAGTTTCATGTCTAGCCTTTATCTGTAGAATATGTCAAATACATAAAGCTGGACTGGGGTTTTTTTTTCTTAACATCTGAAGCTTCTTCTGGTCACTGCGACCTCACATCTGTCGCTTCATATCTTGGGAATGCCTTCAGGGAATGTCTTCAAATTTGGCACAGACAAACTCAAGGAGGAACTGATTAGATTTTGGCAGTCAAGGTCACTGTGATCTCACAAAATACATTTTTTTTTTTTACAAAACCTATAACTCAAGAATTAATACACTCATTATGACAAGACTTCACACAAATGTCTCATGATAAAATGATGCCGTGATGACATTTTATATTCAAAACGTCAACTCATAATGTTCAGCAAAACCCTTTTGTGGCCATTATTCAACGCCCTGACTCGGGAACAGAAGGGGAGATTGTGACCATGTGTTGTATTTGGTCTGATGCTGAGTTGGTGACACTTGTCTCGGGTGTCCACCTTGAAACTGTGCTGGGTTGAAGATGTGTGTGAAGCATCCACATTTTACAACTTGTGGCTTCTTTGCAGCAACATCCATATTTTAAGCATTGTAGTTCACCACAAGCTGATTGGTTTTGCTGATATTGAGCTTCAGGTGATTGTTGTTGCACCATGTGATGAAGCTCTCGATCAGTCTCCATACTGCTCTGTAAAAAAAGGTCTCTTAGTGAAGACAACATGTTTTTCACTACACAGTCTGTAGCCCTCTGCAAGAGCACATTAGTGTTTTGTTTTTATTTTGCCCTTGCCTCACCCATTTGTCCCATATACTGATATATAATCTTATACACATACAAATTATTTTTTTATTTATTAAGTTTTCCCAAAATGAAACTGGTTTGAAAAGAGTAATAATTAAGTTTTATTCACACAAACACAACCTTCAATTTTCTTTCCCATGTTTTCATTCAGCTGTTTTAGTGCTCATGAAGATCCAAAGAGATTGACTGGAGTTACACAACCTTAATGGATCACTGTGCTGTTGGTCCTCAGTCACGTCTCCAGTGAGACTACTGATGGATTAAATCAATTAGATGAGCCATATATTTGTTTCTTCCACCGTGGATGCAGAGGGGCACAGTGGGGGGTTCCGGCTATTCACCTACCGCAGGTGACGCACAAGCACACAGTGACACATACATAAACATTTCCACATACTGTAGTATATGATATGAATAACAAGCGGTCTAGAGAGAATTAAATCCCATGTCTAAGTATTCTGAGTCCCATAGTTTTTTATTCGATCGCCACCCTCCAGCCTGATATGAAAGCTAAAACATGGAATTGTTTATCAACCGACTTCTAACGAGCTACAAGCCAGCAAAAGAAAATGAACACCAAACACCAAAATCTACCCTGGGAAACATGCAGATGTGATGGTCACTTATTTAGATATGCAAATGTTGATGCAAACACGGTCTCTGAAACCGGCACACCACAACAATAGCCCACGAATAATGGAGATGTGTTCAAAGCCCTGTCGATATTTGTTCATAGATTTAATTTGCTATTCCTGTTCTGATTTATTAATTGCTGCATTCGGTGTGCATGGAGGATTTGTTATTGTTGTTGTCCTTTGGCTGTTTGTCTGGACCAATTATGGTTGATCCTCCCGGGAGTAGACTGGACTCTTCAGATGTCTGCTTATAATCTATTGATTCCTTTCATCTCTGGTTGCTGTTGGCTGGTGTGCGTGTGTTCGTGTGTGCGCACATGGGCTCATGTGTGTGTGAGGGTGTGTTTGTGAGAGACAGATGGGGGTGGGTGGTTGTGTCTGTGTGTTGGAAATGAGTCGATCTCATTTACGCTGGTCTCTTCACCCGACAGGGGAGGGAGGGCGCCTCGTGCGTTGGTTGCCTCTCTGTTTCCTTCCTCCTTCTTTCTCTCTGTTTTCCCACATATGCTCGTAGCATTCTGTCGTTATCGTCCTCTCTCTCATTTGTCTCATACTCTCCCTATATTGTACTTCGCCACTTATCTTTGCATTATAACCCTCTATCTTAGTCTGCCAATCTTTGGCTGTCTACCTATTCACTCTCAATTTCTATCTTTGGCTATTTTCTATTATTCTGTCTATTTTTATTTCACTAACATTCACTCAGAATCTGTTTTAATCTCTTACTCACTCACTCTTCCTCCGTGTACTTACTCTGGCTCCGTCTCCGTCTCTGCCTGTGTCTTTCACTGTCTTATCAGGCAGTGTTAACTCAAAATCACACTTGCCAAAATAGCGGGATGTTGATGGCAAAGGAAATTGTTTCAAACTTTGTGCGAAAGGGTAATTGTTGAATATTCAGATTCAGCACGTCAGCCAAATACCAATGACTATCATGGCCATGCCAAGGAGGCAAGCGTTTGAAATTTTCAAACAAACCGCGCTGCTACGATGAAAATTAATCTACTGGAAAGGTGAGTTAGCTTGTACAACCTTCATCGCAAGGGCTTTGTTGATTCAGCTCAACGAAGGTCGCCCACATAACATGGCAAACTGGTGTTGAGAAAAATATGTGGATTCATCTGAGCTTCACGCGAGTCTTAGAGGGTCTGGATGAATTCTCAATGCCACAAGTCTTTATTGTACCCAATAATACATATTCAAGCATGCTTTGTGATCATCCTGCCATAGACCGACAGGAAATTTGAAGATTTCAAAGCAACATCGTTCAGTGCTGAGATACAGGCAATGCTACATCCAACAAAAAAGATTTTTCCAACCTCAGATCCACCTTTATATGCAGTGCATTAATACTAAGTATTGGGTAAGTCTTTAAAGCACAAAATTCAATATAACATCATGCTACAACAAACGCCACAAACACACACAATCTTCTTTCACACAAACAGATAGGACTGGAAAATCACAACGCTTTACTGAGGTGTTAACCAGGTGACATGTGTGATACATGTGTCTAATCATCAGGAAGGATATCAACAACTGCGGTAATTAGCCATTATAGATGTACACGTACACACATATGCAGATGTACAATTAGCCATCTCGCTCTCTGTGTCAGCAGTTGTGATGTGAGTGGAGAGATTTTGTTGCTACAGTGGATGCTATGACTTGATGTGATAAGCTCCCAGAGTGGAAAATCAAGCGCTGTCTGGTCTCTTTACCATGATCATGATCCCATCACCTCACACTCATTATACAATTTAGAGCAGCCATTTCGATCAATCACCACCCATTGTAGCGGCACTGTAGCAACCTTGAGCCTTTCACAGCCTTGGGCTTTCTAAATAACTGCCTCAGAGAGAGTGAATAGGACCACAGTGATTCTGTCTGTCAAACATTTTCTCTCTGCACTCACATTTTTCTGTTTATGCATCTTTTTTGTTTTGTTTTGTTCCTTAACATAGGTAATTATTTCTATCTGTGTGCAGCTATGTAGCTATATACATGCATAGCTTATTTGTATTTTCATGTGTTTGTGTGTGTGTGTATTGGTGTTTCAGTTTCGTGCTAACAGTCAATGGTAATTCATACTTTGCAACAACCAGAGCAAGCAAAAGAACACAAAAATTGCATGTTTGCTGTTGCTTCTACCATCTTGGCACTTTTTTTTGGCTTCACCTTTCTGACTTTCTACTTCACTTCAAATTTGCTCTTGTTTGGTCACAAAGTTAGACATTGCAAGGGAGCTGCCGTCTTCTAAAGTTTCATGTTGAGATCAGGTGTTGTTATCATTGCATACGAAATTGCATCAGCAGTAATTGCATTGTTTCAGAGCTGCCTTAAAAACAACTGTTTTGCACAACTGTTTTGTTTCATTGCGCTTTAAAGGCGAGCATAAAAAGAGAGAGGGATTCAAACACCTTGGGGCAGAACTTGCTTCTTCAGCAGTAACAGTAAAAAGGCTTTGTGGCAAAGCAAAGCACCATTTTTAGAGTGCAATTAGGGAGACTTTAATCACTTCTGACTGCTCACACCATGTGTATTTGTGTGTGAGTGTAAGTGTGTCCATGTATTACTGACGTTGTGGGGACATATATCTGTTTATACAGTCACATTGTGGGGACTCGCCTTCCTTGTGGGGACAAAATACAGGTCCCCATATCTAAATCATTAAATTTTAGGGTGGAGGCTGGTATTAAGGTTATGGTAAGGTTTAGGATTAGGCAAGTAGTGGTTATGGTTAGAGCATCCAGGAAATGAATGTACATCTATGTAATGTCCCCAAAAATGATGAAAAACTAAAGTGTGTGTGCATGTGTGCTTGTGCGCACTTTTCTACACCTTATGAAAAGCAGCTGACAACGTGGATTTTACCCTGTCCCTTGTTCATCCTTTATGGGCATCTGCATATGTACATGCATGTACGTACATACACTGTTTGTGGGTGGGTGTCACTACGCCCTCGTATTCTGCTGAGCTTGAGGATGAATGCCACAAGGATGGTAGGATTTTAATTGGAGCTCCGTTACTGAGGTGATTGTACTTTAACCAAAGGTTTTGAGAAAAAAGACGGGGCACACAGGAAAGGGAATGATACTAAAAAAAAGAAGATGAGTAACCAAGCTGTAAGGTAACAGCGCCACTCTTAATAAATGGATCTTGGACTGTATTTCAAATGTAAGCAACAATGAGGAAAAAGAGTCTCTATAAATCAAGAAGAGTGTCGGCATTGTGACTGACTGAGCTCTTTTTTCCCTGGAACTTTACTTGAGCTTCACGGGTGCTTCATCTAATGACAGCCAAAACTTTACCCATGAGGTGTAGGAGGTGGAAGAAAAGCCAAAGTGAGCAGTGGAAAAGAAGTTTTCTCACACAACCAAAATTGTTGCAGACTTATCAAGCTATTGTAGATTTCAAGGAAAAAGATGCCCCCTGAGAGTCCCTTGCCTGCCCTACTCAACGAGGTCAGGTTCACTGCTGATTACGTTCTCCACATGACCTGCTGTGCCTCAGTCTCCGTCAGCAGGGGGATGCACAGTGGTGGCACTACACTGGATAGGGACAAAGTCACTTACGTGGATGAGTCGGACTCTCCTGCGGGTCTATTTGGGTCGTCACTTGAAGCCATTTGGGCGAGATTTGAGCAGAGGAAGAAGGAGAATCAGTCCCGACATAGCATCATTCAAGACAGGACGTGAAGTCCAAGCAGCCCATGGGTGCCCATAAGCCTGTCACCCCGCTAACGCCTCCGAAGAGGTTGCTTCCATCTGCGAGTTTGGGCTCTCTGCCTGTGCCTCAACCAGTCAATCATCACGCCAGTTGGCTTGGAGCAAGGGTTTCCCTTTCCCCGTCCATGCCCCCACAACAAGGTCCTAACTGCCAAGAGGGACAAACCTCACTAATCCTAGCTAGCTCCAGGAGTACGCGGAAACAGCTTTCTGTCGCTGGCAAAGATGCAACTTACATGTTCAGTTTAGGGCTACACTGCCATACGGTGTCCCAGCTACTCCTATAGCTGCCAGTTTGAGTGTGTTAGTTTCATTTTCAGATGGACATAACAAGCATTCATATTGTCATATTGTGCTGTCTTGATGAAAGCAATGAATGACATAAGGATGTGTAGGAGGGGAAGATTATCCTAATTATAATTTCCTGACAACTGAATGATGTATGTTGACCTAACAGTATTTTGGTAGACTTTTGGGATGTTGTTTTCATGGTGGCATTTGCTGTAGCATGGCATATTCTTTAAAATGAGCTACATAAAGTCTGAAGAGTGGCACAGTAGGTGCAATCATGAAAAGAAAGTATTAAATAGCCCTAAAGTGTCTCTACAAAATCTTTCCACAATATCCTTTAAAGGTTTCTTCTTTTCATAACATCATTCAAAAATGACACCTTGAGAATGTTTGATTTTGATTGAGGAAACATTAATGGGTTCTGAGCACCTATCTTTTCACTTACGGTAGTCTTAACTTCCTTTATTGCTGTATTTGTGTCTGTTTCGCAGTGAGTGACAGACAGACCGACGGCAGTTTAACTCTACAACTGCTGTCACATTGTGATCTAAGATTGTAGGTCCTTCACGGTTTTTGTGACTGACTTGTCACTATGTGCAGAACTAATGGCAGTCTGCAGCTCACATCACCTGACTCTCATTGCGTTTTATGTTTTATAGTAATGTTTAATATTGATTTGGTTGCAACATATTACTGTAAGGGATTACTTTTGTATTTATTTTTGTAATGTCTAACCCCAACATTGTTTGTTTTACCTCACACTAAGCGTAATAATATTAATAGAAATACATATCCCTTGTCGAGGAAATGACATCCCCATTTTGCATAAAGTTTCTTATTAATGTGAAAACATTTGCAAATAAGTGTATTTTTATGCAGATGTACTTGCTATGTAATGCACTGATTAGCAGTGACTAATAGTATAACTGGAATTGTTGAGTATTTCAATTCAATTACAGCTGGAGTGCATGTTTTAAATTGTTGAACATTGACACATCTCTACTTCCATCACCGCCTCCTCCCTTATTCCCCACCCCTTCACTTCTTTCCAGGCTTTTTTCCTCATTGTCGTCTTTGATACGTCTCCCTCTCTGTGATTCTGTTGCTCCCCCCATCCCTCCTCTATCTTAAGACAGCCTGGGCTGAGTAGAAGTCTGCTGTGGGATAACTTCATTACAAAACAACCAGGGGAATCGAGAGAGGTTGAAAAAGAGGAAGAGGGGGAAAGATGGGAGAGATAAGTAGCAGTGTTGTTATAAAGCTGTCTTCTTTTAAGCCTTCATCTCATTTCTCTGCTCTTGTCCTTCACTAATAGAGAGATAGTCTGACATTAACTGAAGAGACACTCACCTTCTCCAGGGTACCACAGTAACAGAAATATCACATCACGGCTTTAGATAGCGAAGTACAAAAGTAATATTTCTATTGAATTCTTGTTGGTTTGGATTCTTTTTGCTGGTGAATACAGCCAAGAGGCGACGCTAATGCTGTGTAGGGCAAAGGGGATTTTCATGTCCCTTACAATGTGATTGAATTGTATTGTCTTTACAGTTTAATACTGGGAGCTATTGTCATGTTGTGTATGCACAGTATGCGTGTACATATAAAAAGAGAGAGCTGTGAATGTGCATGTGCGCACGTTTGCGCCTGATATTTGAACTTTTTTCTGTGTATTTTTGCAATGATGGCAACCTCACTTGCCTCAAGGAAGCTTGAGTTACTCATGATGCAACCAACAATCAAGTGCTTACTTCAAGCATTTTAGTTTATGAGATAGTTAATCACCCTCTCCCACATTCATCTTCAGCGTGTTTGTCCCCCTCCCCCCTCTACTTTCTGTCTCGGTTGTTCCTTTGTGCCCCCCATCCCCCCTCTTAAGGCAACGTGTTATTACTGTAATGAAATATAATAGACAAGAAGAGATGTTTAAAGCTCAGCCCATTAGGCTATGAAGCAGTCATCCCACTATCATTTTAAGTTTCTTTAATTGAATCCCAACAGGCAGAAGCAAGTGTATGAAGTCAGTCTTTGGTTCCTCTGTGTTTGTGTGTGTGTGTGTGTGTGTGTGTGTGTGTGTGTGTGTGTGTGTGTGTGTGTGTGTGTGTGTGTGTGTGTGTGTGCATGGGTCCACGTATGTGTCTGTGGGCATGCATGTCAGTGTTTTTGTCTTGTAGCTGCAGTGTAATATCCTTCTCTGGTTGAAAGATATTTCTCTCACAAAAAGGTTTTGTAAACAAGAGGAACTTGAAGACACTTTGCCCCAAGGCAGCAAGGCTGCTATCTCTACTATGTACTCACTTGTGCATGCATTTGTCTTTTGGGGTTCACAACTTCAAAAGTGACAAAGATGGAACAGCAGACTGCAGTGCGATCAGTGCTACATATAGAGAGGGTGCATTCGATTAAAACTGTTAAATACTTGTTTAGTTGCCACTATGGATGGTCTTGGGGGTGGTGGAGATGTAGTGTTTCGCTCAGGGACACGATAACAGGGTGGGGTTTTTTGCTGGGAGTTGCACTTGCTCCTATCAAACCTGCACTGATGCTTTAAAGCAAATTGTTTTGATGGTTCAGATTTGAAGTCACCTCCATGCTTTATCATCATGATGGCATGGGATGGTGTCAAGGCGTGATTCATATTTAGAAATGAGGTGTAACAGTTAGTTGCACTCCAAAACTGTCAGGGCACCAAGACGAAGAAGAAGAAATCACCTTTATTTGTCACAGCACAAAGAGTTACAGGACTGCACACGCCATGCAAGTGAAATTCTTTCTCTGCATTTAACCCATCCTTGGTCCGTCTTCCTCCGCGGCAGACCAGGAGCGGTGGGCCACCAGCCAACCAGCGCCCGGGGACCCAACTCTCTTTGACACCATTGGTCAGGTGGTGATCTTCTTGCATGTTTTTAGTGGGGTTATATTTTTTGATATTTTATGGAGGATACCCCAGATGAACACGGGGAGAACATGCAAACTCCACACAGAAAGGCTCCTTTCCTCAAGCAGCAGGCACCAAAAGCATGGTGGAGGACACGCCCCCGGCGCCCACAGCGAGAATCGAACCCGGGACCTTCTAGCTGTGAGGCAACAGTGTTGTCACCATTCCGCTGTGCCACCAAGTCATCAGAAATGCCAATGCTTGCATAATTGGGCTTTAAAGACGTGTGCTAGATTCTCCCATTACGTGTGTCAATGGGCTCCTCTGAAATTCCATACTCTGCATGACAAACAGTAGTTTGCATCTTCTGCAAATGAGAGCCTCCTTGGAGACGTGCCACCATGATAACCTTTGCCAACCAACCTCACCACTGCCTACATTTGCAATAATTATGCAATTATCCAGCGGTAATTGTAATTGTAAATTCAGACATAATTGATATTAGGTTGTTGTAATGTCACATTGCACTGTGGGATATTTGTACTGATGCAGAATCCAGTTTTCGCATAGTGAGATATTCAAATGTAATATGCAACTCACGTACTATTTACGTACTATGGTTTGAGATATATCAAAAAATCTCACATGCCATTTTAGCATATTCAATAGTATGTTTGTGCAGAATATGGGATGGGCCCCGTCTCACTCTCCCTGCTGTCACTCCAGACCCATAAATGCATTCACCAAATGGCTCGTGGCCGCTTAATAAGTGCAAATTAGAATCACGTTTTTCATAGCCTCTGTCTCCTTTCGACTTCTCATCGAGTCCAAAAAAATTACACAAGCAAGTAGGCTCTACGATGTTATGTCACAGGAAATAACAACTGTAATGTTCACAGCAGGATTTCTGTCGTTTTTTTGTTCCTTAATGCTTTTTTCTCTGCTTCTCGCTGTACCTTGCTCTCAGCCCCCTGAGAGTTCCTGAGCTGAGAAAGGGGAGCGAAGCAGGGTAAGAGAGGTGGTAATCAAATGCAGGTAATAATGGATAAATGAGGTCTTATAACAGAGACAGAGGTCTGCAAAGTCCCTCTGCTTTTCTCATTTAGCCTCGAAAGTTCTCACATTCAACCTAACACTCTCACCTCTAAAAGAACGATACCTATTTCCCTTAACCTTTCAGAGGGAAAGCTTGCTCTCATCCATTACAGCTATTTTTTTCTTTTTATGGCAAAATCCAGCATCATTTCTCTCACTTTTTAACCACTCTCTAACACTTTGCCCAATTTTTATATAGCCTCTTTCACCTTTATATTATTTAGAGTTCGCTCAGTCCTTGGATGGAGGAAATAGGAAAGGTATACCAATACAGAAATCATTGCACTGTTTTTGTCTCTGCTTTGATTTACATTTTTTCTCTCTTTTAGTTTTTTGATTGACATGCCAGCACTGTGTAAGCTCATCAGCAGTGGAAAAATGGATTTTGACTACCAATGTGTGTATGTATGAAAGAACCAGCAAAATCTGAAGGCAGCTGCCTCCTTTAGCAAAGCACAGTGGTGATTTCTACTGTCCAAATCATTCTCTTAAGGAATGCTGAAAATTTCATTTGCTCCTTTATTTGAGTCGATTTCCAGCATTTCATTTAATGAAATCTGTAGATATTATTAAGTCAAAATACAGAGAATCCAGGTTTCTTTGTTTTGTCTTAAAATTTCTACCCAGCATGCCTATTCCATCGCAGGGTTTAAGTGCTGTTCTCCCTCTGTTGCCATGCAAAGACTGTTGAAAGGCACTGGCACTTGAAAACAGACTGGGCCATTAAGGCGCTTTCACTGTTTCTACAACCAGTATTTGCCCGATGCATATTCAGGCACAGAATAGCGATGACTGGGCTAATTCATTTAAGATAATTAAGTGGATTTTGTTGTGTCATTTCAGCCATCCCTTGTCTTCTCCATCCTGCATTTTTTCTTTTTGGCGTAACCTTCTGGAGAAGCAATTAGGCCGGTGATCCACTGAACAATACAGACAGCACCCGCCTCTTCCCTACCTCTTCATCAGGAGAAATATATGTTTCCGGGTCTTGAATGTCAGTATGAAACTTATGACGTTACCATGGAGATAAATGTGTACAGGCTGCATCTTTATTGTCCATATGTCATAAAATCATGACAGTGTGTAGTTTCATACCATGTGACATTCCTGCCTTGCTTAAAAACACCTTATTTTGTAACCAGGTGCTTTTTTTTTTTTTTTTAAACACACTCCTTTCTTTTTCCTCATCTTCTGTTTCTGGACTAATTCTGCCCCCTACTGGGTCTAGTGCTTTTTTTTGTTTTGTTTTTTAATTATTTAATGTTATTCTAATTTTTCACTTTACAGCACAATAAGCAGCTGTTGAGTGTAGCTTTCAATATGCAACCTTGTCTTTAACAAGATCTCATGCCCACATTCAGGGATGCGTAGCTGCAGAATGTGCTGCTCACGTTCATAGTGTCTTTCCAGTGTCATATTCAGTCAGGACGTAGCAGGAGTAGCCATCTGTTGTGACTTCACATGCGATGTGATTTCACAGGCTGCTTTTACTGCCTGAAACTATCCTGGCCTCCTCAGCCTGTCTTTATGAGACACATCAAGGACAACTAGCTTGTAAAGTGTGTTTGTGAATATGTGTGCGTGCTTGTGTGTGTTTGTGAGCAGAGAGATTGCGTGAGAGAGGGATAAAGGCAGAGAGTCCACCATCTATTGCCCTGTAACAAAGGCTGCTCCTGTTAAATCACCCAGCTGAATACGCATAAACACTGAAATGCATCACTTGCAGAGGCAGGCAGAGACATTCCACCATTACACCGTTCCAGCTACTTGACTCAATTTTTCAAATATTTGTCCTCTAAATAGCTTCACTGGACAATTGGTTTTGCTTATTCAAGTATATATTGAAATAAACCACTTTGCAATGTCTTGCCTTAAAGGTGCAATGTGTAAAATATGGTCATCGTTTCTGTTGAAAGCATCCAAAAACACAACACAATATGACAAAATAAGAGCTCCAATGTTATGTCAAAGACGTCTATGTATTGTGTTGCAGTGATACCTGCTGAATTTAGCATGCTAACCAGCTAACCCTGGCCCGTCCTGTCTCGTAATACCACTTTGTATCACAAGACTCCAGATTCAGAAGACTCCAGTCAGCTAGTCAGAGGGTGGCATGGTGGAACGGTGGAAACAGTGTTGCCTCACAGCTAGAAGGTCCCAATTCGATTCCCGCTGTGGGCGCTGGGGGCGTGTCTTCGACCATGCCTTCAGTGCCTGCTGCTCGAGGAAAAAGGGCCTTTCTGTGTGGAGTTTGCATGTTCTCCCCGTGTTCACCATAAAAAAAATACCCCCACTGAAAACATGCAAGAAGATCACCACCTGACCAGTGGTGACGGAGAGGAACTGGGTCCCCAGGCTTGATTGAAACTTGTAAATGACAAAAGTTAAAGTAGAGACACCATCTAAAAATGACACTTTTGACTTTGCATATTATGATGCAAGGGGAGCAGACTAAAATGGCATCCATAATTGACAGAGGTATGTCAGTACTCAAGAATTCTGAAGCAGATTACAGCCTAAAAATCCCATTAAGAACTGAATTGAATAGAATTGAAGGGACCCGCCATAAGTGTAGTCTTTCTGCTGACACTCTGATGTTAATCCCACGTTAACGTCATGTTGAATTTACCATAGATGTGAGCAGCCGACTGGGAAAAAATCAGCATGTCAACCTCCTAGTGCTAATTACAAGCAGGATGTGTGGGAATTTTTGTTGGCTCCGATATTTCCCACTTGGCATTACAAATTGCATAAAGCTTGTCAGCTGGCAAACTCAGCAATAAACCCACTGACGTCAGCAGTCCAAGGTAATGTGAATCAAAATGATCACTTGTCATCATGCTAATAAACTTCAAAAAGCCAGTAATGTACATTTGTTTGTGTTGGACTTAAATTGACACATAAACTATGTTGGATTTAGTCAGCTCAAAGAAGCATCTCCAAAAAGACATTAGAAAACAGAAAGACCAACTTAAAAAATTAATTGGCTGCCAGAATTAAAGAAACGGGGCAGTTGCACCTTGGGCATTAGCTATTGATTTGTGTTGAGTTTGCTGCTTGGAGAAATCTTGCTCCTTAATTGGTCCCATTACAAACCTGCTCCCCGCTTGCTGATCATATCAGATGAGTACCACAAACTTTGCATTCAGACAGTTGAAGGAAATGAAAAGCTGCTTTTGCCTTAATGTCACCTGATCGCACATCACAACTGACACCGCAAACCGCTCTGACACACCCTGACACACCTACACTCTCCAGAGATAGCAGCAGATCCCAGATCAAACCTAACTGCACACAGATCAAGCAGTTTATCAGCAGATCAGCTCTGACACAGCTGCCTCATGGCTGCAAAACAGTTTCAGTGACAGCTAGAAGCATTTACCATGCTGCATCTCTTGCAGTACCTCACCCATGACAGATCCAGAATCAGCCCTCTGGACAGCGGTTGAGACCATTGTTCTGAAAGCATCATCTTTGAGATGGTTTTTGCATGAAACCACTTTCATCTACCTTTGTTTTATTAACCACTTTTTCCATATAAGTGCAGTCACCTTGCGTGTGTGATCAATTTCGTCCCTGCAGAGCTTCAGCACATTTCTACACGATCTAATAACAGGTTTCCCGTGATTCCGTCATTTAATCCAAGACATCACCATGTGTGTTAAGCACATCTTCAACCATTTTTCCCCCTTGTGTGTTTTAGATTCCTCTGTGCGTGTGTTTGACTCCTCTTGACTCTGCAGGGATTCAGCTCCACATTTCCACATCCTCGTGTGACTCCAGAGGCAGCGTACTTCATCATTAGACTGTTTTCAGCCCTGATAATGAACAAACACAACCAGAGAAAGAGGAGCAGACCGAGGGAGGAATGTGCAGAAAAATAAACCCAAATGAACGTGGCGATATCTGAGCAACATAATTATGATATGATGTTTGAATAATCCTCTTTATGAAGGGTATATATGCTTTCCAGATGGAACACCAGATGCACATTCAATATTTTTCTTTTTTTTTCTCTTATTACAGTACAAAATTCAGTTACATATTTCATAGTTAAAAAAAATACTGTGAGGTCTTGAGGCAAGAATGCATATTGGTTTGTCGTGATACACTCACGTGTTGTGGTCAGAGGAGGAGCTGTAATGTCCTTCCCTCAGATTCCCCTCTGGAGGCCTACACTTGAACGGTTTCATTTCTTCACTTATGGTTGATTGTCAGTGACAATCTGAAGTGTCATTCTCCTACACTACAGTTTCTTGTAGTGTTTTTCAAGTTTGTCCTGTTCAATGTCCTGTTTTATTTTGTATATTGTCCAAAAGAGTCATGAGTCTGGAACGGTCAAGGCAGGATTTTTTAGAGTATTCTGGAAACTTTTTTTAATGATTCCTATTTTTTTGGGACATTTTATGCTTTTTATTCTTATCTGTCAGTGGAGAAATGACAGTTTATTTCACCAGGATAATGCACTCATGTGTATTAGTAGGGGTACAAAACAATATTACAATTAGACATATCAATAATTACAGTCTGTTGGTCAAAAGTAGTTGTGTCTGGATTTCAGTTCACATTTGAATGTTAGTTTGTGCTAGACGAGCTTGTTCCCTTACAGACCCGTCTAACCAATTCCAGGTAGTAGCACCATAAGACTGTGGAATACACTGCTCCAAGGCCTTTGCTGCTGAATTCATGCAACCATTAGGGGCTGGAGCCCACCTAAACAGTCCTGTCAGCAAAAGAGGAGCAATTTGACACATGGATTTAAAGACGACTGTCGGTACAATCACTTGAACTCTGTCTACTATGCTGCCAATACCATCCGTTTGCATTTGCAAGTTCTTCAATCTTTCTGTGGTCTTTCAAAGTAATGCTTTTAATGAGACATGCAGCTGTTTCAACAACCTCCATCTTTTTCCACTGAATAGTGACAGACTATTTTGCACTTAACCAACTGTGCCAGAAACCAGCTCATATATATATGCAGAACAGTCGAGATCTATGTACACCTCCATGTGGCACACCGAAACTGCATGGGGTCAGGCTAAATGGGGAATTTAAAAGGAGGCATATGGACTCCTTTCTTGTGGACAGGATTCAAACAGTTTCATTGTAACAGAGTCAATGCTGAGCCGAAATGAGGGGAGAGAGAGAGAGACGGGGGATGACATGCAGCAAAGGTCTCCAGCTGGACATAAACCGGAGATGCTGCCATTAAAATAGGCACCTTTGCCCCGAGGCAATCAGAGCAGCTACTTTTTATTCTCAGCATGAAGAGATTATCGGCCATTATATAGCATTTTCGACCTATGGTAGCAGTATAATGACATGGTAATCTGTGACATGTTAATAGAGGCAAAGTGACCATTTTTTTTAACCAAAAACAAAGCACTGTCAGAATATAGATCTTCATTTAAAGTTCTGCCATCTATCGTTGTTACTAGGGAATGCTGTAGATTTAGATGTTTCATTCAAATGCTCAAATCTATCCATTTCCCACCCTTGACAAACACTGTTTGTATTGCTCTAAGACTATCTTTACCAATGCTTGGGTTGATGTCGTGTTCTGTCAAAAGTATTTTCAGTGAAGTACACATTTTTGTCAGCAGTTGCTTTAAGTTCTCAATTCATAAACACATCATTTATTTGTCATGCTTGACTGCTGATAGATGTAATCACCACTGAAGGAAATAATAACCCTGATAATAAAATCCCTCATTACATAAATTGGCTATACTTGTAATGAATTGTGGTGCATTACAGGAAGATTATACAGTAAGGATTTTAGAAGCATAATCATCATAATTAACTCAAGAAATTATCAAATATCGTCAACATGAACATCAGAATATTCACTTAATTAGATGTTGGCCTCTAATTAGCCATATAATTGCCTCGTACGAATTCCAGACCTTAATTCTCCATGAAAGATATACATTATAGTTTGCAAAAATAGCTAATAGGACATTTCAATCATCTATTCAAAGAACCAGCAGCATCAGTCGATAGAATCAGTATTTCACTAAAGGAGCATTTTGAAGTTCAGAAATGTTTGGCCTTAAATCTTGGAAATGGAACCAAATAATGTGGAAGCTGCAGCCTTTTGGTGGACGGATAAAGAAATGTACACAGACCTGAGCTGTCTGATCTCACTGCCTCCTGCCATTGACTGCGGCCTTCAGCTTCACAAGATGATTCAACTCATCACACACACTTCGGCGGGGGGGGGGGGGGGGGGGGGGGGCTACCTCAGCTTCATGGTTGAGTCAGAATGTGTGTGTGTGTGTGTGTGTGTGTGTGTGTGTGTGTGTGTGTGTGTGTCTTAGGCCCGGTGGGTAAGTATTTATTTGTGCTTTTCTTTGTGTGGCTGCTTCCACCCTTTCATCGCTTACAAAAGCACGGACTTAGCGTGTCTGTTTGGGTGGTTCTGCTTTGTATTTGTGTGTCTGATCTGTCTGGCTCACAGGAGTGAAAAGGTTTTTTTGGGAATGTTGTCTCCTTAAACACACAATACCAAGAAAGTCTCTCTTTGGGTCAAGCTCTCTCTCTCTCTCTCTCTCTCTCTCTCTCTCTCTCTGTCTCTCTCTGTCTCTCTCTGTCTCTCGCTCTCTCACATCCCTTTTGTTGGTCTCAGTAAATATCTGTTCAGTCTGACTGTACCTGCCTGACCTCGATGCTGAACTCTCCAGCACTGACTCAGAATTAGAGGTGGCAGTGGAAAAAGCGAAGCAAAAAGCAACTGAATACCAAAGCAAGTGAAGATTTTTCATTTTTTCCCAGGCTCCACAATAATCCAGCAAGCACTTTATAGAACATATCATAAAGTCTTGGGGCATGAACATGCATTAATGCCTGGTTCAGACTACATGATTTTTTGGTCTTAAACAATGGTCAGCACATCAGATTGACCACACTGCCATAAACTCTTGCCGTGTCTTGGTTGGATCACTGGCAAGACTACCTGAGCAATCACAGCACGTCTTGTTTGACGATCTTGCACAAGTTTGGATGTCATTGGGGAGGAGGGTGAAGCAACTGTCAATCTCACTGATAGAAGCGTTGTGTGTGATACTGTTCCTGTCTAGCGAAAAAAACAAAACAAAGAAAAAACAGCTGTGGATGGGCTAGAACATTAAAAGCAAATGCAAGAGGAGGCGTAAACTTCGGGCCATTCAGTCATTATTTATACATCTAGTATAACATCAAGTTATACTAGATGGGTAACATCTAGTTAACAATTAGCAAGGAGCAGGCTTAGCTGTGTTGGCTGCATCAGACAGGCTACTTTAACATTTGACCTGGAATTAGTAATGATAAGAATATTCTCATAGTTAGGACCGGGGATAATGAAGTGCTTCCACGATTTCTCTCCAACATTTGTCTTTTTTGGCTTGGTCATGGTGCTTCCTCCAGGAAATGTCCAATAGGGAGGGGTACTACTGCCACAGCTCAGCAAACGTTTCCTCTCTTTTGTCGTCCTATCTGAATCCGGCAACCTCACCATCCCTCCTCCTCCTCTTTACTATGGTTACCTCAGTACGCTCTGGAGAGAGCACCTGAATTCTGACATGCTGGTCTTTTTGTCAAAGGGTCCTAGGGGGTCCCAGACTCTGTACAATAGGTTGCTTAGTATGTCAAACTACGTCACACTACACAGTGTCGGCCACAACACTGGTAATTGGTCAGCCTCGAAAAAATCGGTGCAAGATCGGACTAGAATTGTGTTGATCCAGACATTAGAAAGACAGCCATGATGTAAACTACAGCCATACTGCTTGCCAAAGATAAACCTTGTAAACAACAGGAATGCCTGTTCCATACTTGTCATCTGTGTTTCACTAAAGATGAAAAGAGAAGCAACTGTTGACATGAAAACCACACAAATGCTAGATGGTGTCAGACTGTGGATCAGTTAATAATACTCCAACACACTGAGACTGGATTAACTTCCTCTAGTGATGCTGTCACAACACATAATAAGACTGTGGCCCGTTGGCAAAGTGACTCATCAGAGTGACTGGTTAGATGTTGCCATACAGTAGTATATAGAAGCTATTATCACGATGAGAGCTTTACTTATGCACTATTAAGTACCAACTGTTTATTTTAGACGCCCCAGATGATTTCTGATCCTTTAGTAAGTTTATTTAAATGTCACCTACTATGTAGTATTGCTTAATGTACGAGAAAGTTGGGCACATTCTTTGTCCTAGCTCAAAAACTCTGGTGACTAAATGGCGTCTGGCACCAACATCATCAGGCCCTCAGTTAAAAAAACAATTTTGCTGTGAACATTGATGCTCCTGGGAGGAAGAGACTTACAATCTTAGTTATATATTCTAGCTATGTAGGGCCCTATGATTTCTGTGATGCAGAACACATGGACGCGCAGCACCAAAGCTGAATGAACTGAAAAAAAAAAAAACTATGCCGCTATGTTTTGGTGTCTCACACACACTCACACTCACACAAACAGAGTCATGTCAAAGAGGTCCTCTGAGAGAGCGAGAGGCAGCGTGCTAGCAAGAGCTCATCACTTCAACAAACTCTCAGAGGTGCTACTACATCAGCAGATTCAAGACACAAGGTTGTTGAAGGCTTCATGGCTGTATGCGTTAAGTCAGATATTCTGTTGGAAGAAAAAGTGAAATACTACGTCCATTTCTGGTCAAGCATTGTTCACAAGGAGGTGCATTGCCCAAAGACAGTTGCCTCCATCAGGCCCACTTGCTGGGTGTGTTCAAGCTGCATACGCAGGCTGCTTATTAAAAAAACACTGCAGTGCAATGTTCCATCACATTCAATGAAATTCATTCAATTTTGCATATTTTCTTATTAAACTGTTAAAATTGTATTCATCCACCACACAATTAGACACTCTTTCTGATGACAAAATGTGCTTCATTTATAAAACACAGAATTCAGAAAAACTTCAGAAAAGGAAAATTCAGAAACTGGGAATAAATAAAACAGAATTTGAAAACAATAAATTGGATTTAATCTAGCTCTAACCAAGTTGTCATCAACTGATGTTTCTCAGAAGTCTGTGCTGACTTCTTAATCAAATGGTTCTCCATTTTTCTGCTGGGAGTGGATATGTGCATGTGCAAATATTAAAATGTGAGATCTACTCATCAATGACAAAAAAGAATTGATGGACAGAGTTGAGCACAGCGCAATGTTTAGGTAATTACTTATTGTAACATGATAGTGAAACACCTTTCCTCTCACTTCATGTGAATAGATCAGCTAACATTTTTTTTCTGTGCATCCCTAATATGCTAATGCTAATATTTTTACATTTGACTCCAAACTAATTTAACTTCAAAGTCTGGATGCAGTTAAAAGGGGCCTGATTAGGCATTGTTGCAGCTGCACAGCATTGCTGTGGTTGCAAGACTGAAGCCAGCAAACTAATGACCCAGAATATCTAATAGCTATGATGTGTATGCAGAAGGTTAGGAGAGTTAGGTCATTAAATAACAGTGAGGTTACATTCCCCCTCTCCCAAAACTGTTCCTGTCAGTGCCGCAGAAAGTTTGGGAAGTTTCAAAGAGGTTTAAAGGTAAAGAAAAAGAGAATCACTTTTCAACATTGTTATACCGAGCTGCTGTTTGTTCTACGTGGGGATGGAAAGGGTGAGGAAGGCAGTCGGTGTTCTTTCGCTTTGTCATTAGAAAGTTAATAAATTTGTTAGTTTATGTGACTTCAGTCTTTTGTAGTTGCTTCTGTGCCAATATTTATTTCTCTCACTCTCACACTCTCTCTGACACGCACACACACAGCTGTCTATGAATCCCTGGAGACCAATTTGCTCCTGCAGCTGGCATACTGTAGGTGGTACAGGCCATGGGGCATTTACCCATTTACCAAAGTAATGAGGCTTACTACTATTCATGGATCTCTTACTCCTCCACTTTAAAAAAGCTGAATACTCCCCCACTTCCTCCCACACAGAGGGAAGGAAAGTTTCTTGTTGACTTTGGCTCAACCTTAGTCGAAAAATTCCTATAGCACAAAATCAAACTCGACTGAAGTGCAATTTAGTGCTCTTCTAAGGCACAATGAGCCCTAAAGGAACCATTCCTCACACAGGACTGCCATGGGGCAAGAGCAACAGCACAAACACATCTATGTTTAACAAAACAGCCCCCACTGAAAAGAGGTGGTCCAGCAAATACATAACCTGAGGGAGGCAGCAAGGTGTGCCAAAGAGAATTCACCAGCTGTGCAGGACCAATAAATGAGCAGGGAAAGAAGAGAAGAGAAGAGAAGAGAAGAGAAGAGAAGAGAAGAGAAGAGAAGAGAAGAGAAGAGAAGAGAAGAGAAGAGAAGAGAAGAGAAGAGAAAGTGTGCAGTGATTTTATATTACTAAGATCCCACCTATATCCATTACTTCTCCGGATATCCTGCCAGGATACACTTTTTCCATGGCAGCGCAGCAGCTGACAGTAAACAGAAATCTTTCACTGCTGGCACTGATAACAATCAACAACAACAGTTTGCATCCGTTCTGGAGAGGCCTCCTCCTGTGGAGCTATTGACGGGCCCTTGACATAAGTGGAGGTGGCGAGATAGAGGGTCATAGCAGCTTACACTGCAGTGACAGCAAAGAGACACTGACATTTAAACTAGCACAAGCACCCCTTAGCTAGCAATTGGTTGACAGCGAGGCTTGTGCACATAACCCACTGAGTCGACTGGATAATAATTAAGAGGTGGAGACCAGGCGTGATAAGGAAATTAGAATGATAATTGTCCTCCTGCTTGAACTTCAGCTAACAGCTTTTTATCTTAGAGAACAATATGTGCAAGTTACTGTAAGTCTAAGTTCATCATTTCCCAAGAGGGCAATTTGAGACGCACATAAAAAGCTGGACAATAAAAAGAGGACATATGGCACATAAAAGCACATATAATATAGAAATACAACGCATAGGAACTTGGCACAGTACAAACATGAAGCATGAAGACACATACATAGCCAGGGCATTGTCACTCCCAAAGCATCAAAACCAGCAGCTCAATCAATTGCTTTTTGCTTCAAACTATGACGGTAGGCGCCTGTCGAGCATCATTTCTGGAGGAACTCTTCAAATGTAATGTTTTGATGATGTAAAATTAAGAGTGAGAAAAGTGTATATGGAGGATGTTGGGGTGGCTGGATGGATGTCCTATGTGAAACCAAAGGCGTCACAGTATGTTGAGTCTCTTACCTGCTGCCATTTTCCTTCCATCCGTTCACATGCTCAGTCAGTACTTTTCCATTGTCACTCCCCTGCCAGCCACACCCACCTGCCCACTCACCTGATCACACACCTGAGATTCATTCAAAATCAGTCTAGTATTTAAGTTGCTCTCCCACATTCAAGGTCAAGACCAGCAATAACTATTGGACTGAGCCCTTGTTGCTGAATCTGCCTGCCTGTTCTCCCTTTCACACAGTAATTATCTCAACCTTTTGTCTCTGTCCTCGAGTCTTGCCCTGTACTTTCTAGATCTTTGTTTTTCTGTGACTGTTTGATATTTGGTTTACCAAGTATTTCAAGAGAATCTGTATTCCATTGAGGGACTATACTGACCAGACTGAGAGACTTCTGAACTATAAGGTTATTTATCTGTCTCTGTCCAGCCTTAAATTAAAGTCGCTATAAGCTAAGCTTGAAGCAGAGGGCCACTGACCAAGCTGCCTTATTTGCAGAGTTTGGAGGGAGAACATGTTGCTATAGCACATAATATCGCATGCACAATGCTCCAATAACAACACGCAACAGTGGGAATCACACCCATCACAACTGTAGGTCCCATTATGGAAAACACCAACTCACATCCCGCTGCTCATGTTCAGGAGACTAACAGGCATCAGCACAAATGAGTTTCTGTAGCTATGGTCATAACGGTGGGCAGTATATACAGGAACCAGTGGTAGGAGTAGAAACTTGTGCTCAAGTCAGGAAGAATTTATTATTGAGTAGGTGCATGTTAAGACAGCTGAGGGACTGGAAGATTCAAGCAGACAAATGAAAGCAAGTTGCAGTCCCCACAGAGATCGTCAGCAGCAGTCTGAGGTCTGAATCTGAATTACAGTCCAACACTCAGCCATCTGTTTACTTGCTGGAGCTCACCCTGGTGCGGCAGGAATGGTAGATGAGGGCAGAGTACCCTTTGTGGATTTGTAAGCCACATGTATATGAGTTTAGGGATTTGTGGATGGGATCAGAAAGGGCAACCAGTGCCTGGCTGAAGTGAGAAAATACAAGTTGGAGTCAAATGTATGGAAATTCATTTTGCCACTAGAACACAGGTTAAGCTATGATTTAGTGTTGCAGTGACAAAGTTTTGCTCACAGTCTTACCATTTGCCATATGCTGTTATAAGCTTCTGTTTTGTAAAGGTACGCCTGTGTTTGCTGATCCACTTACCCTGTTAGCCATGTCTAGCTGTATAGATGGTGAGAATATTAATGATCTGGTGAGTTAAGAGCAGTCTAAAATTCCATCTTTCTTTCTTAAGTTAAAGAGTTAGTGTTGAGACTTCTTCAACTTCCTCATGTTGCAATTCATGAAAATAGGCCAGCATGTTACAGATTTTCTGAATTCATATTGAGCAGATGATTATGCATTCACACTGTGTGCTGAAATAGCTGATACAACTAAATATTAAATAAAATCCCATGCAAATGATCTCCTAACTTTCATCCTCTCCCCAGACTCGAGCTAAACCGTGTCTCGTCCAGATCGCAACAACACGATGCAGCAACGCTCCTGTCCCGCGGCGGTCCCATGTGTCCTGCATGATTCTGATTTAATGTCAGCCTCTATTGTGGATGATTGCAAGTCTGATCAGCATTGATGGTGGATGTGAAGCACTGGGGCTCTGTTTAACAAAGTCTCTTGGAGTTTGCATGTGCAATGTCTGAATAAGGAAAAACAAAAACACGGAAGATGAAAGTATCTTAAGTGGGAGGTGCCCACTTCATAACACCAATGACAACAGAAAGCCCCAGCTCTCATTTTTCATCCCATCTCCAAACATAAAAGGAAGTTTCCCCTACAGTCAGTCATCTTAAAAAACATACCAGTTTCATCAGATCCATGTGAACTGACAAAGGATCATCTGTATTCTTCTACACTACCCTTTGTGCATGTTGCAAAAATGCCTGGATGTGAAATTTAAGCAGCATAAATGTCTCTCGACAAAGCAAAGTTCAAGTGAGAGCTGTGGGACTTTTTTTTTTTTTTGGAATTACATTCCAGAGAGTTGTTGGGGCAAGATTTTTTCTTTTCCTGTGATCCAGCCTTTATTCAAAGAGGAGAATTCCCCTGGAAGTCACTTTTTTTTTTTTCACGGGGAATTGCAAAGCACTAAATTCAAGAAAAGCAGAAGTATTGCAAGTTAATGGCATCAAGCAGTGAGCTGCTTTGCCTTTAATTTGCCTTTTGCCCTCTCCTGCCCAATGTTCCTGTCAGTAAAAGGAGGCTGAGAATAAAACCATGTGCAGCATCTACGATATATACAGTGTGTAAACGTGTAGTAATTATAGATTAATTCTTGTTTTCATTTTTACATCTCAACTCAATGCCATTTCCCAACATCAACTGCTAAAGCTTGCCGCCCTTAGATAATAACTTGTCCACAGCATTTTGGTTCACCTTCGGCTACAGTAGTTAACTGACAGAAGCATGACATTTGTTATTACTCTATGAGAAAGCTACCACATATCTCTCTGCTACACTGTCAAAATGACTCAATCAGAATTTGTGTTATGGCCTTGTGCCTGTGCAGGTGTGCGTGCGATAAATCAATTTCACATAATTCTGCCATGTTTGGATCACTCTTTTCGTTCTCCGACAGTGAGAATTACTTGTACGTCAGATTTCAGTCGAACTCATTGGACATGGAGTAACTCATTTAGAAAGCCATCAGTGGCACATGCCCTTTAGTGACACAAATGACCGTCCCCTGCTCCGTGTTCCTGTGGTTGTCTTCAGAGTTTAAGGTGCAGCAGAAGTTATCACAATGGCATACACCCACGTCATGAAGTCCATTGGAGGGCCGTTGTCAGCGCACCACTCTGAATGCACCGTCATCTTGCTCTCGAGCATTGGCTTCACCGCTAACGTTAGCTACTGCAGCTCTACCTCTTGGCTGGCTCGAAGCAACTCTCTGAGCTGTGCAGTGTAAGAGTTGAGCAGAGCATTCTTACTTGGCTCTGCTGCCATTGCCACTAACTCTTGTCTTCTCCCCTCCCTCCTTGACAGCCACATTTTGTGGTCAGGCCAGGGCATAGTAAGTACTTTTGCAGCAGATATGTAGCAGTTAAGCGGCTTGTTTGTGCTACAGTGCATTCTTTACTTAATTTAAAGCTAACTTTTGAAGCTGTCTGAGCTATCATGTTGCTTGCTGAGGTACACTGGGGTACGTTTGATTAAAGCAATGAATCAAAATTGTCAAATACGTAATTGTTTTGTTTGCACAGGGACACAAACATGACTGCAGTGGAGGGTGAAGACACATATAATAAATGCTGTAAATGCATTTACACCTAAATAAGGCTTTTAATGTACTTTGAACAATGTGAACTCCAAAGTTTGCATTCCCACAGCATTACGCCATCATGTTTTCAATCCACAACTTCTATAATTAATACAATGTGAGTTTAAGTAACACTGCTTCATGCACTGTCCAACTTGTACAACAGATATTTTGGTAGGGTAAAGGAAAATATGACATCAAGCATGGAGAAAGTAATGATGACACAACTGATTTAGGATTTAAAGGGAAAATATAAGGCAGGAAAAGAGATCGAAACTGATTCAGAATCAGGTGATGGAGAGGTAAACTAGTATGGCTGAACTAAATGTAAGGAGTATGTGGACGACGGTAAGGATGGTGGGATGACCCAGGGCAGGGTGCTGGAAAATTTCCCTTATTTTGAAATCCCAGTGTTGACAGGTATGGAGTTTGCCCACCTTTTTCAGCAGCGGGATGATTATCTATCTTGTGTAATGTGATGGTGGTAGAAAGGAAGCGAATATTTTAAAGGCTTGTTTGTTTTCAGCTCTTCATCTGGTAAGCAACCTTTTCCATTCCTCTGTGCTGTGTTTCCTCCTAATGGCAAGAGAGAAAGAAGCATGACTGGATGCAACACAGTGCACGATATTAGTCAAAAAACTTCAGTCATTTTCAAAAGTCACCCCTTCTTAAATCGGATGATTTTTCTCACTCCTCACACACCCTTTTCTTCGCCGCCCCTCATCCTCATCCATCTCCTCTCCGGCTCTCACGCTGCCTGTGGCCCAGCAGCAGCAGCAGTTTGTGTTGCCACAAACAGAGAGGAGGCAGGAGAAACCCACCATGACAGGCAGATAACAATGCTGCAACACCACACTAATTGGCCTGGGGCTTACAGGGAGAGTCTGGTGTTCAGCAGCCTGGTATTTTGGGATGTGAGAGCAGAAGGGGGGAGGTAGGTGGGAAAGGGGAGGGGGGGTGGGATGAGAATGGGGGACGCAGAGAGGCAAGGAGTGTCAGTTTTGATTATGGATGAGTTGTGAGATAAGTTGAGTTAGGACATGTTTTTGTGAGGTGGAAAAAATCGTGTGTGTGTGTGTGTGTGTGTGTGTGTGTGTGTGTGTGTGTGTGTGTGTGTGTGTGACTGTATATTAATGTGCGTTTGTGAGTGTGGGTTGTGTGAATACACAGCATGACTGCTCATCTGCCACACAAATCTCTAATCAGTGGAGATGGATGATGCTTTAGCACATTTTTTTAAGAGTGATCAAAGAAGGTGCTCATAAAGTACACTAACATAATTTACCACTGCAAGCATTTCATCTACAGATAAACAAGTATCTTTGATGCTTATTCTATAAGCCTTTATGTTAAAACCTGCAGCTTTGGATGTTTCATTAGTACGTTCAACAAATGCTTTATTGATTTATGTCCTTGACGCCTCAGAAACAAGCTACTATATATACACCTACTCATAGCATCAATAAAAAGTACATTAGACTCTCAAAACTACATTATAGCACCACCAGCTATCCACAGGCTTATACTCACTTCATATAATTTCATCCAATACTTTTCAACTTGTTGGTCCTGTTAGCTGTTCAGAAAACAAACTGCACCATTAATCACACGCTAAAGGGAAGGCTGACCTTTTTGACTTAAAGCGGTGCACTCGGTAGCTCAAAAATCGAGCCGTATCAGAAATTGTACGTTTAATCATTTAGCTACTGTAGTGTGGAACAATAATGAACCAGTGCTGGAACTTGTGTCTGATGTCTCGAGAATCCAAGTACCTCAGTGGTCTGGGGCCTGCACCAATAGACTGCACACTGTTAAAAAGAAGCTCCTGGTCTTCACATTTCTCATTTAGTGATAAGCCTTTTATATATTACTCTGCACTCCAGCCTCCTCTGTTGTGTTTCTTTCTCGGCAATCCCACTGGGACTCCACCTGAGAGTTTGTCAGGGATCAGGGCGCATGAGGACGTGACAGTGGGCACTTAAGTGTCTGAAGCAAAAAGAGGAAGACATCAATACAATATGTGCATTAATGTCTGTCTGGGTGTGATGGAACAGTGACATCACTTCCTACTTCCTTCCTCTGTAGAGATACTAGAAAGCATCTTGATGCTATCTGGGGAAAAAGCACCAAGATTTCTTACAGGCTTCTCATATTGTATTATTTGAATATGTTTTCAATCTCACAACTTCATTTCATGTTATTTCTGTTTTCAAAGCATATAGAAATGCATATTGCGCATGCTTAGGCACACATCCACAATCACTTCGTTGGCAGATTAATTGAAATATGTCATGAGGAAAATGGATTTGTGAAAACAGAGTGGGGGCTGCAGGAAAGGTAATGATAGAATTTTAATGGACTTGCAGCTTGTAAAATATGTGCCTATGTTTGTCCATTTATGTGCATGTGTGCATTTTATGAGGAATGCATTATCTACTGTATATACATGCTTTACAAATCATATTCAATCCAAACCTATATGTAGGAGCTTGCTGAGGTAATAATGACTTATTGTGGAAAGTGATAACTTAAAAAATGTATTCTTAATGCATGTTAGCACTGTTCCATTTAAGAGAAGCAACACTCAGCTGCTTTGTTACAATGGTGGGTTTTAACCTTTCCAACTAAACACTACGCTACTGTATATGACAGGCTGCCGGCTTTTCATGGGGCATTTTTCTACAAATAGCTTAAACTACATAAAGTCATCTACCAAGACAAACCATAGCTTGTGACATTATGGAATCCGCTCTGTTCTTCTTGGGAAATAAAGTTTCATGGCTCTGTCAAATCCTAAAGGTCAGCAATGGTCATTCTCATCAGTCTTGTCAAAAGGCCACATTTAGCAGCCTCCTGGAGACTGTTCACATAATGAGAAGACTCTGAAATTACATGAGTCTTTCCCATCCAATGGCTGTGAATAGGCTGTTCCAATACGTAGAGTTCAAAAATATAACAAAAATTTTAAGGACAATACAAAAATTACCAGGAGAGGGGGGTCAGAAAAAGGGGAGGATATTGTAATTTTGATTTTTTTGCTAGAGGTAGGGTGAGCAGACTTTTTGGGAGAGTGCAGTGAGGGTCATTTGTTTTTGTCTTGAATCTAGATTTCATTTTAGCCTTGCTTTGCAATGTACTGCATCGTTACACTTGTCACTTGTGCAGTGGTTCATAAAGGTGCACTTTGCCACATGCAGAGGACAGCAGTTCTGCTCTCTGTATGGTGGTTTTATTAATGCATGCATTGGTGGGGCACATTAGAGGTTCAGTTCAGATGTTGAAATTCAAATTGGGGTGCACAATTAAACAACTTCTTGCACCAATTCTATGTTATTTTGACATATTGTGACTGTTGCTGCACAGCCCTTTGATAGAGTAAATGACATACAGATGTGTTAGTGTTCTTGTTTATTCCATTGTTCTACACCTTAAGTATCTGAAAAGCCATCAGGATTTCAAACAATGTCAAGCATTGAGAAGAAAGAAGGAGATGGCTAGATTGGAGAGCGAGTCACATCCGTTTCTCCCTTTAAAAGTCCTCCAGGATCTTTTTGGGAAGTTTGAGCCAATCAATAACCTGTCAGATAGAAAGCCTTTTCACTTTTTGGCCTGTCCACCCGCTGCTGCTCAACTCGACTCAATCCAGCTCTCTCCTTGTTTTCAGCCTTTCTCTAAAACGCGTTTTATTACCTTGACTCTATTGAGTGGGCCTGCCAGCTCAAAGAAACATTGTCCCCTCTTACACTGCTCAGACTCTTAATAAAAGAAGGGTCACGGTGTCAGAGATGCTCAGCAAATTGGGTGGTGGAAAAACCTCACATTACAGAGTATGAAGTTAGTCCTGTAAAACCAAACCTCCACTCTGCCTCTCTCAAGTGTGCTACTTCCTACCGACATTTGCCGCACTGCTGGCTTTTGATTCTGTGGACTGAAGAGATTTTATCACCTCAAAATTGATTGTCTGAGCTCTAAAAGGACTTAGAGTGTTTACAGTAAATCAAAGCTGCAATGGTTTCTTTTTCGGCAAGATTTAAGGTGATATACAAAAATATACATTTTAGGTTTTCAAATTGAAGCGTTTTCAGTAAACATTTAACATTAAGGTGAATAATGCAAAAGTAAAGGTCAAAACTAAATTAAATGGTTTTAATGGACATGTGATAATCTAAGTAAATTTACCGGTTTTAGCTTTTGCTGCTATTCTGAACCTTGTGTGTTGACAGAACTTGAGGTGGAAACAGGAGGTCACACCTCATTCGTTCCCTTTTCACAGCATCATTGCTTACGTCCTTTTAACGTGGATCTGGCTTTTTCCGAACGGACAATTTTAAAATCATGCCATCATGCTGCTATACCATGCTCACTAAGAGTCAATAACATGATCCAATAAAAGCCAAACATGTTTGCAAATGTATGCAGTCAAGGGTGATGGACACAGTTGATCATTTTTGACAACTGATTTTGATTTATTTATCGTAAATTTGTTTTCCTCGCGGCTCATCTCAGGTCATCTGGCAATCTGAACCAACAAGGTAAAAAACCCGGAGAGGTTTGCCCTCGGGACCAGAAACACGCCTCACCTCAGGTAATCATCGGTTGTCAATCATCCATCACTTGGAGCTTGTCAGTACATGCTCATGGCATCACATCATTTAGATGATTGATGACCAGTTGGGTTAAAAAAAATAGCAGTCTTACAATCTATTCAACAAATACTGTGGATTTCCACATGCACACGCACAGGCACACTCACGCATAAAAATAAACTACTTTAGTTCCACATGTATCCTGCTATTACTCACCACTGTGACACAATTAGCCATTAATTAAACCTGTTTATCCACAGTCTTCTTATCATTTATGTAAGGAGATGGAAGGAGGAGCACAAATATAGTGTTCAGGGAGGAATAAGCTGTTGAGAAGGCCTTTTTCTGTCATCAGCAAACAGAAGAAAATGTTCTCCCAAGCAGAAAGACGGCCAACAAAGACGCTCTCCTCGAGCTCCACCCTTTCTTTATTTCATTAAACTCTCCATCTCTTCGCAATCCTAAACTCCAGCTTCCCTCTCTGTGTGGTTTCTCCTCAGAGGATCTGTTCATTTCCTGCTTTACTTCTCTTTGTGAGCTCATGTTCACCTCTATGGCTTTTTGCCCATTAACAAGCAGTCCGCTTGCGCATCAGATAGAAAAAGATTGTTTTTTGAAGTCAGTAATTCACACATTACCGGGCGTGTTAAAGCACTCGAAGCAACACAACACAGTCACCGAGAATACGCTGACCTCCTGAAGACTGTGCACAGCAGAGACAGCAAATGTGGTCCTTAAGTTGCATAAACACCTGCCCTGAAAATCAGACTGACAAGGGCCGTAGCTATTTTACAGCACTGCTGACATCAATTCAATTAGAATGCTTTTAATGCATCAGTCACTGAGAGTTATGGTGACTAATGGTGACATCTGTAAATTGAGTTTCCTGGAAAAAGTTCAGTAATAATTGAGAACGCAGCCACTGGTGATGTCACAAACTTAGGCAGATGTAAAATTTGATCAGTTAGAACTAAATGAAGTTAAATGAAGTTTTAATTCGGTCTAAATTCAATATTTCTTTTGAGCTAAATGAAGGATAACATACATTAAGTTCGCTTATTACAAAACAGGTACTGTCAGTAAGAATGCATTGCTGAAGAGGGAAAATGTAGACAGTAGCTGACTTCTGTCTGTCCATCCATCAGTTCATTTCAATTTCCAGGATTTGTATGTGACAACTCAGAGCTCATTGTACTCATATACATATGTTGTACACACACGGTATGCATTTGTGCTAAATTAAATTCAAAGTCAATTGAATATGTGTGGCAACAGTGTGCTCATCATCATCAGTGTCAGTGACTCACCACTCAGACTGTACCCATTGGCTCAATAAACACATAATGTTTATTACTAGTCTGCCTCAGAAATAATATTTCACTGACTTGGAATGCACGAGGTGACAGTCAAGGCTACATAATGACTGCTCAGCCTAGCCTGTGTTACATCTACATAAATTAGTATGCAACCCCAAATTTGTGATTTGTGATCTACAAACTCTTTCTCTCTGGTTCTGAAAATCAAAAATGTGGGTTAGTCCTCAGCTCCACTTGTCCAGTAATTGTTCAGCATCTGCAGTGAAAAGTAAGTTAGGTAATGTTCATAAGTAAATAAACAAAGTAAAGTTAATTAAAAACAAAATAGATGAAAATAGATGTACTGTAACTGTATTGTAAATATACCACACAGCTTGATTTTGCATATATATAATTTACTGGAAGCCAACAGCATTCAATTTTCAGAAAATGTGCTTCATCTACTGCATATCACTAATAATGTACCTGTGTGTACCCTGCACCCTGATAGAAGGTTTTAATTACAAGTATGAACATCAAATAGTGTTGTTTGCATCATTGTTAACAATGTAACGGCCCTGACCATTGAATCTGCTGGCATTCAATGAACTGATCTCGCTGCTTGGAGCTTCAATTTAATCATTGCAATTATTGCACTTCAAACAGACTGAGCCACTGTAGATGAACATCAGTGCAGGCTAATAGGTTACACAGATATTGGTTCCGTGTGGTGTAGAGAGTTTTTCATCACCTATTTATATGACAGTCTGAATGCCAAACATGGTCAATGGGCCAAAGCCAACCTTGATGTTGCTGGTTTTTGGGAGGCTGCCACTGGGCACACTGCAGCTTAATAGTAAGATCAACTCATTTTGAAAGAGCTCAATCTTCAGCACATGGCAAAGTCTGATGCTCAGCAGCTTCATTCCATCTTGCTTTAACTTTATTTTAGTTTTCTGTGGTGCAATTTCTAAAACATGGATTCACTGATCATTCACTAATGGCCGCACTTTCAACATGGCATACATTTATGAAAACCTGCCAATATGCTCCGTATAAAACATCTAATTTATCACACAAACACACACGCACGTATTCCTATAAAAGGTGAGTGTTAAGCCAGGCACGCTCCTTCATCGACCCACGCAAAATGCCTGAAAGCACATTGACCATGGTAGCCCAGTGGGACTGCAGAGTCAATATAAACCAACAGGAGCGATGATTGATTGATCCCCTGCTACCCTACTCTCCTTCTCTCCTTCGCCTCATCATGCCCTCCTTCCCTGCCCCACCTTCACTCTCCCTCCAGCCTCTGTGGGCTCGTTCAGACCCCGTAACTTCACTGCAAATGTATCCAAATTTGATCAAGATCCAGTAGAGGAGAGATTGCAGTTCACACCTGGCATCGGAGTCCACATTAAGCCACACCCAAAATTGGAGTTTTCAGTAACGCTTTTGCCATTAATCTGACTTTGCAATCATAACACAGAGAAAAAAAAATAGATCTAAATGACCTGATAATGATCACGGAGAGCAGGATGGGACAGGAGGAGGCTTAACAATCTGAGACAGCAGAGCTAAGTTACAGCCAGTGCACAGTTTGTCTCTGTACTGAAAGAGCAGGAAGAAGAAAAGAATTGGCTGATGTCCCATTGTTTTGGCATTTTCAGTGTGAATGAAGATCTTGACAGAAACAACTTGAAAATGCCAGTGTGGACAAATGTTTCCACAAAAGAAAAAAGAAAAAAAAAGATTTCACCAGTAGTCCAACTTATGACGCCACTTTTACATTTTACTTCCCTGCTTAGCAGAAGGAAACGATGAAAGATGAGAGTTGCCATATTTCCTCTCATACCAACTTTAAAAATGTGTCAGAGATGTTTGGGAGATTCGGCATATTGTATGCACTCTGCAAAGTTCACCAGAAGTCTTTCAGTGTGGTGAATATTGATTGGATGGTACAAGCCCAGTGAATCCACAATACGGTTTGCATTTAGAGCCACTTAGGATGGCATCACCCAAAACACATTTTGTTTCCAAGTGTGTACAAGACCTTTTAAAAATCTTTGATCGCACTGGCAACTCATTCGCCTTCCTATCCTCAGGTATTAAGGTCAAGCATCAGCTTCACACGCATCCTTATTCCTTTTGTATTGATGAAATACGTTGCTAATTAGTAAGCCGACACACCAGATGGTTTGTTATGCAGAACCATCTGGGAAGTCGTCCATGGAAACTGTTTGGAAAAGGGCAGGCACTTTCAAAAAATACTTGGCAGGTGATTGGATGAACCATCTGTCTATCACCATCCATCATGGGCTAACTTCAACCCATCAGATCAAGGAACCATATGATGTAGCAAGAGAGCGAAACTCTTCCTGAAGCCAGTCGAGAGAAGAGTGAAAATATCTTTTCCTTTGAGAAAAGCCTTCAGTGCTGTTCTTTGAATCTCTTTTAATGAAGGAATACTGTTTTCTGATACACCTGAAAAATGGGGATTTTTTCATAAGATGTTGGGACATTTTCCTGCCATTTGTGTGGCAACAAACCTGGTTATTTCAAGCCAAAATATGATCTTTTCCAAAACCCAATCAAGCGGTTTTTGAGCCGAAACCCAACACATAGCATAACGTAGCAAAGATACTCAAAGTTTCAACGTACAATGTCTGTTACGATTCCGGACAATCAAAGCGATTGCTGGACCAGAGGTGCAGGCAGGAGACAAGGAGCCGTTAAACAAAGCAATGGTTTATTACTGACCAAAAATACAGGAACATAAAATCAGCCCAATAAAACAAAATACCACTACACCATGGCGAGCGGGTAGGAAGCTATAACCATAGACCAAGAAATGAACAAAACTGAACTCAGACTGTCGCTACCAAAAACCTCGGAATAACTCTAACACAAAATCAGCCCTAAGAAACAAAATTCACTACACCGTGGCGAGCGGGTAGGAAGACTAAACCAGGACAAGTGAAGACAAAACAAGAACAAGAATTCAATACTAACAATACAAGACAATACTAGGCAACTAAAGGAACAAGGCTAAGCAGAACCAGAAGACTATGGAACGAGATCAAGAATAAGAAATGGCTGGAAAGTCGTGGCATGAAAGCTTAGACAATCTGGCAGCTTGCCCATGCTGCCACGCTGCTTATGAGTGTCAAGCAATCAGTGGAGATCTGCCTCAGGTGCGACGGAGAGTAGCAGCACCGCCAGGCCACACCTCCACTGCAGGCAAGGAGAGAGAGCCATCAAGAAAAACGATTACAACATAACCAGAAAACATAACCAGAATAAAAACACAAACCATAACGATGTCAGCATTTATCTTGGCGATTGAGCTGCTTGCAAAGTAGGCTAAAAAGTTTAAGGTGGATTATCAAAATTGTCCCATTCGAGTACCATGTGAAGTTCTCACTTTGTTATCATTTTATCTTTCGGGGGAAAATGAGGTGTTTGTGCTGGACTGGAACTGAGGTAGAAATCGTGGTTCATGATGAACTCCCATCTGGACCCTTTTTCAGGGTACATATTTTAATGAGCCAAACACAGAAAGAGAGACAGGAAGCGAGGTCAGCTTTAAACACAGTGATTAGCAGTTCAAAGAGAACAACCAGGGTTTCATCTACCTCTCCTCCTCTAGGCTGTCCCTCCCTTCACACCCAGTTCCTCTCATCTTCAAACGGCCCGGGTGGAGGGTGTAGGGTGAGGGATGGCCTCTCCTGGGTCAAGCTACAGGGAGCATTGATGGCAGGAGGATGGAAGGCTGGAGGGCAGCTTTGTTGCCTGCTTGGCCTCTCCCCTTGCTGGGCAGTGATTAAATCAAGGCCCTGGTGTGAGGCCTTCTGCTGGGGCAGCAGTGGGCTTCTACCCCCAGTGAGCTTGGATGTGTCCCTAAGAAGAGATGTTACAAAGTGCCTGTTATTTGTTTTCTGAATTCATTGTCATTCTAGTTGCCTCGCAGGTCTCTTTTTTTTCCTACCATGGGCCAAATACATCACTCACAGATGTCCCATACCTGCCCAGAATCTCAAGTTGTTATTGTTAACCCACTGGATATCAAACATAAGATCGGGTTGGATTTTGATGCTCTTCACTGATATACTTCACATAGCCCTTGGGCGAGAACAAAAGGCATTCTTTAAAGGTGACAGGAATCACGAAAAGGTATATTCTGGAGTCAAAGCGCTGGTGAGAGAGCCCTTCAATTAACATTCTTTGGTTGTACACACGGACGCGCCAGATTTTGATTAAAAAATTCTCAGTTTTTACCTCGTTTTTTTGCAGAGACCACAGAAACTTTGAAATTATTAACAGTACCCTAAAGCTTAGAAAAGTGTATTTTCAGACTTTTAGTTTTGAGAAACAGGTGAGAAAATCTGGGTCAAATGATGTATGGAAATGAGCCGTCCCTCTGCAGCCATTACCGAAGTACTTACGAGCAATCCCCAGTTGTTCACGTGGAGCTGCTCAATGGCAAACAGCAGAACGTGGCTGCCCTTGGCGACTCCCCAGTGGGAATCTATAGAACTGTATGAGCGTGACACAGTATGGTGCTGAAAAGTAGCATGTGTGCTCAGCCAAAGCCTCTGCATACATAAACGCTGAGTTCGAGGCTAAGAGAAGAGAATTTAACGTGGAAACATTTTAAACATTGTAAGTCCCTCCTGCAGAGCACCAGCCAGTGATTGCTGTGCCCAAGGTCCTATTCCTGCCGGCTTGACAGAAAGAAAGGGGGGATGCATTCACGGAGAGTTATTCCTATGTAATTACTCTGAAATCAAGAAAAAAAAGTCTCTTTGTCTTCACACGTAAACTTTTGGGAGATTCGAGCCCCCTCCTGCAGAGTAGTAGCGAGTGATTGCTGTGCCCCAGGTCCTGTTCATGATGGGTTGACAGAAAGAGTGGAGAAATGCATTCAGGGAGAGTCATCATTTATCCCTGTGTAATTACTCTGAAATCAAGGTGCTGAAATATCTGTACTCAGGCTGACGGAAGAGAAAAGCCCCTGAAGGACTGTCTGAAACATACGCTGCCTAGGAAATGAAGAGACGGAGAAGAGAGGCAAACCGGAGAAAGAAAGTGAAATGAAGAGATGAGAGGGGATAAAAGTCGATACAAGGTCAAGCAGTTTTAAAAGAGATGGTCTAATGAGCAGTCAGATACAATGATTAATCAGCAGATGGTGATGAGGAGTGGAGTGGAGAAGTGTTGGGAAAGAGTGTGTGCACACTGTGTGTGCTGCTGTGGTCAAATAGTTATTTTAAACTGCATGGAGATGAGTCAAATCTTCGGCGTCGGGATGATTTGTCTCAGCTATCACAGCTTGTCAATCACAGAACAATGAGCTAAATGGTATTTAAATGCATTGTCTGTAACGATCAAAATGTAGGCTGCTCATTGCATTTATGCGGTGCTCCGTTTGGCCTGAGTGGGAACATCTGCTGCGGGAAGTGTGTACATTTCTGAATGCGTGCAATTGGGTACAATGACGTAGTTATTACTTTAGTTTATACTAAAATGTTGTTGAAATTCCTCTCTGAATTAGCTCCCCTTCATCTTCTAAACATCCGCATTGAAAATTCTCTCTTTTCATTTTTTCCTGCAGTAATTCTCTCAAACAGGAGTTTTCTCACTCCCCACCCCCCTTTCTGCCAAATGAGAAGTTTAGTTAACACATCCAGCACTAATCTTAGGACCATTATGAGCATTGCAGGGATGAAAGAATGGTAAGGGAGCGGATGAAAAGCAGGGAGGGCTTTCGCTGCTTCGCCGCTGTGCTGTCCGCTGATGAGGGGCTTTTGAGGATGTTTGAGTACATCATTAAGGGGAAAATAAATCCTTAATTCTCTTCTCTTCTCTTCGTTTCTCTTCTCCTCTCAAAGACAGCAGTTTTTGAGCCCCATCTCTAATTCAACATGCATCTTTTACACACGTGCGCGCACACACACTCACTCTTATCAGCTATACATGCACTCAAGTGTGTGTGACTATGACAGGAAATGAATATTTAAGCATTGAGCCGCAGGTGTAGGAGGCGCAGCCATTTCTTGAGTCTTCTTGAACGCATCATTTATTTACCAGTTTGGAGCTTCAAAGTGGGTTTAAATATCATAATTTTCTGTGTGTTCGCTTTAATCAGGCACATCATCTCCTCCACCCCCCTCCACTTCCTTCAACTTTAGCCTCCATCTGCTTTGCTCACAGGTGCTGCGGGGAGGTTCTCGGCGCAGCCTCTGAAAGCGCGTCTCCGCTTCTCCCTTGTCAGGGGTCACAGATTAGGGTGTGCTGGTTTTCTTAAATCACCAACGCAAGTCCAACGCCTGTACTCCCGAACACACCCGGAAGGGGCGAAGCTGGCAGAAGAGAGACAGTCTTTGAGATACATGTATGCAAAGCAGGTGTGTGTGTGTGTGTGTGTGTGTGTGTGTGTGTGTGTGTGTGTGTGTGTGTGTGTGTGTGTGTGTGTGTGTGTGTGTGTGTGTGTGTGAGGAAAAGTCCTGATAGAGTTTCCTAGCCTGGACAGGATGTGTAACTGTGGCTAAGTCTCCCAGTGATTAGGCTTTGATGTTACCTTGAGTGATAGATGAGAGAGGAGGAGGAGGGTTGGAGGAGAGGAAAGGTGATGTTGCTGACACAGCAGTTTGAGACAACTTTCTTCTCCACACTTTTTTTTTTTCTTTTTTCACTTTAAGTCTTTGCCACTTTTCTATCCACACTCCTAAAACCCGTCACGAAAAACAACCGCCTCACTTGAAAAGATGGGAAGAGCATCAACTGGAGACGGGGGGGCGGCAGGGGCAGCAGCCGACGGGAAGGGGATTTGAAAAGGAGCATGAAACGGGGAGTGTCAATTTTTATTCTAATGCACCAAGGAGGCAGCTGGAGGTCACTGCCGTATTCACAAGTGTGAATTAACACCTAAGACAAACACACCCCCGCACCGCAATCAGCTCCACTCGTCGGCACATGCTGTAAACTCTGCTGTGTGACACGAGCAAGGCAGAGGGGAAATAAACACACACACGCAGTCAAATGGATCATCGTGCGCACAACACATACGAGAATGGACGGCAGCATTTTCTTCACTTTCTAAATAACCGCGGAAACAGACAGTCCACGCGTGTGTTTCCATTGTGTCGTTTCTCAGAGCTTTTGGGTCCATTTGTGTTCAAATAGCTTGTGTCCCTGGTAACAGAGGCAGTTGGTTACTTGATTTCATCTTAGTGATTGATAGTAAGAATGGCACATGCACTTGTTATTCCTCCTCAGCCGCGGGAGGAATAATGTACTCTGCGAGCACAAAGCATACAGAGAGTCCAAACAGAAATTACCTCAGTGAATCCTGATCCCCTGTTAGAGATAAGTATAATTAGTTATCCACAGTATTCCGTTCTTTGCAGCTTTGTACATGTGTGCTTGTGTCACATCATTAATCTCGTGTCTTCAAAGGAGGCTGTTACCTGAGCGCTGGGACAGATGAAGAGCTCATTCCAAAATTAGATTTCTGTCTTTGGCAAAATTGACTTCCTCTATTATATATATGTATGAAAAAAAAAAACTGCATTCATCAAAGCAAAAGCACATGATTCATATTCTGCAACGGATGAAATGTTTGCTTTAAACACAGATGAATTCTGACATCTTTTTATCGTTTAATCTAAGCGAATATGCTGTTCTATAGCTTGGCATTAATGGGAGTCAGTCAGAGGTGGGAGGTGTAGATCCTCTTGGCCTTCCCTTACAGTGCCTCCTTTTTTCTTTTTTTGATTCTCATTCCATCTTCATTACCTCTTGACACGCACACTGTGTATTTAATAAGCCCGGTTATTCAACCCTGATGTTTGTTCCATCAGTGCAAATGAAACCTTGGCTTCTATAACTTTGCTTTTACAGTAACTGTATCCTGCGGGGGCAATTTAAAGTGGCATCACACCTGCTGCAGAGCCTAAAACGAGGAGAGACATACTCCCTTTTTACCACGGTCCCCTGCACACACACAGCCAGATAATGATATACGTATCATACAAATTAAATTGCTTTTCTTACACAAATAATCACCTGAAATGGTCACACAGTGACTGCTCCCTCTCAGCGATTAGAGGAGTGATTTGATGAGCCTTATGAACATTTGAGTAGCAGTATTGATGTCATCTATATTCATGCTGGCTTATTTCAGATACATTCACTGGATCAGGAAATGTCATTGTATTTCATTAGCATTTATACATGAGTGAACTATGAGCATACCATGGCCACAAATAAGACCCAGCTTTTTGCTTACAAGGTGCTACAGTGCCCCCAAGTGGTTCGGTTGAAGCTCGAAAGACCGATCAATCCTCGTGTCTCCTTTGAACTGTGAGTCAGTCCTTATCGGGCCAAGACGGGGCCACTTTTGTCTTTCCATCCTCAAGCTGTAACACCAGCAGGACACACCAGTACAAATAGTGATGTTCTGAAAGTCAGAATTATGGAACAATTTACATTTAAATTTAATGTGCATTCACTCAAGTACTGTACTTAAGCAGAACTGGTAGTGACTTTACTTGAGTATTTGCATTTTCTGCTATTTTATCCTGCATTTCAGGGGGAAATATTGCACTTTTTACTCTACTGCATTTATTTGATAAATTCAGTTACTGTACAGATTCGCCTTATCAAGACATAATATATGATATATTATCATAGATTAATGTGCAGCGCAGCATGTTAAGTCATTGACCCCTTGTTTACCAGCTGCAACATTCAACTGATGTGTACATTAATCTATCAATGATTATAATTCAATAATATGAAATATCCTGAAATGGGCCATTCTACATCATTTTGGTACTTTAAGAATATTTTGATGCTTGTACTTTTGTACTTTTACTGAATGCAGGTCTTTGTATTTCTACAGTTAGCTTTACTTCAGTAAAACATCCGAGGAGTTCTTCCACCATTGCTTTGCATATTGAAGAACCAAAGCGTTCCACATCCTTAAAAGTCGAGGTTAGGGGAAGCTCCAGGCTATGAGTCGTTTCCAATGGTGGAAAAATGGGTACAACCAAGGACACGGTGGCGGGCTGCAATATGTTCTCTATTTGAAACTGTTCTTTAATAAAACTGTTGCAGGCTGTGTATGAACTCAGTGCTCCAAAACGCAGGCCCTCTGATGTGACGTTCAGAGAAGTTATTACATCCATGAGCTCTGAAAAAAGTAAATCAAATCATTTTTGTCACTCCCATAACTGAAAATCGTTATCGTAATCGTGTGTTTGTTCATTTCACTTGTTCTTACATATCCAGACTAGTTGGACATACATGAGCACATGCAGCACATTGACTTTCCATCGTCATTACTCATTTGTTTCAAGCAAACTCCGGTTGCATTGCCTGATAGGTTTCTTGAGTAAAAACAGGGAAATGTTTACCACCGTAGCTTTATCAGTACAGCAGCTGATTGGTCGCAGGATACTTGCACTTCTTACGACATCACAATATGGGAAGATCTCTGCTCCAATGATGAACGTGTAATAAAGAGAAAAGGGGCTCTGGGACTTTAAAACTGAAATGCTGCCATTAATGGGAAGATATTTATCTCCAATTATCGTTTTAATGGCAAAGGGTCATCTTGATGTTAATTAATCACAACATATCACTCCAGCTTCATCTGTGGTGACACTTTAATTTCGGCAGTTATTATCACTACCACAGCATGTACTACGCTTTGTCAAGCAATGGCTCTGTAATGACCCTCGCTAACTGCAGCTCATACGTCTGGCATTTATTAAATGAGCTGAATGTCTTCGAAGTCCAGAATGCATATGATGTGTTCCTATCAGGAGAGATAGGAGGCATAATGTGCTTAACATGCCGCCATACATGCAGCAATCAGGTGCAATTTTAGAGGTATGCATCTGGATCTTTCATCTTCTAAGGACTCTTTTTCTGAACGCTGTTGTCAGGTGAGCAGATAAATGAAAGAAATAGCCCAGAGGTAATGAGGCGTGAATGAAAGGAGAGGACATTTGTTGATCAAAGTCAACAATTTCAACAGGTTTTATGTCACTTGATCTATCTATCTATCTATCTATCTATCTATCTATCTATCTATCTATCTATCTATCTATCTATCTATCTATCTATCTATCTATCTATCTATCTATCTATCTATCTATTCCTACATCTGTATTATCCTATCTGTCTATGCGTCAATAAACTTTTATGTGAGTAAATACTGAACGTCGTGTCTCGAACTGACTTTGGCTCCTTTGAGTTGTGCACAATAGGCCCTTCTGGCAGCAGACATTTTGACTTGTCACAGCAGGAAAAGCACAGGCGTTCCGAATAGCATTAATGATGGCTCTGTTGTATAAACCATGACAGTGTGAACAATAGCAGGACCCTCAAACTGAAGCAGCTGAATGGAATTCGGGCATCACTCATTTTATTATTTACTCCACCTGTGCTTTTCGTACTGTGGCATGTCAAAACATCTGCTGTCGGAAATGCCCGTGTTGCGTGCGATGACAATTTAGCGAGCTGTAATTATTTTTCTAATTCTCTCTCTGCATTTTTGGTAGCATATTTGGCTCACTTTAACAGGAGAACGTGCACGCTAATTTCAGTTTATACCAAGCACTGATGACCACAGGCTTTGTTAATTACATCAGCAGTACATACATGCCTAATGTGGATGCAAAGTGTGTTGCTATAATACGTCCATGGCCAACAAACAGAGCCAGTTGGAAGAAGTGTACACCATATGCAAATACTACTTCAGCTCAAAGTTGCCACTTTCCTGGCAATTTCTATCATGGTGATTTCCTGTTGAACAAGGGGACATGCTGCATGACAAGCGTCATTGTCAGGCACAAATTAACTGTTTGGCTGGATGCGTTACAGTGACATTACATTACTGGAAACTGTCGTATTGGGTTGATTTGACCAAGGCTGTCAAAGTCAATCCCATACTGTTGCAAATACAAAAGTTAAGTTCTGAAGACTCGTACAAATATAAATAAGTGTTTTTTCGCTATTGAATGCTGTTATGGCAGCATTATGAGCTGTCAGTCACAACTGCAGTAGTCTTGATCTGAATGCAGACTCACAGCAGATCGGTTAAAGAGAATTTCAGTGGTCATGGTCACATTTGGCAACATCATGGAGATATACTGTATTTAAATCTTTTCAAAGATATTGATGTTATTTGCATTTCCCAATGCCTTCATTAGTGTCACAAGTAGTTTATTTAGCCTTAAATAATATGGTAACCTGCATTTGTATGTGAATGTGTAAATGAAACAAGATACCAAATAATAAATATTAGCATATAGCACAGGATAGAATTATTGTATTTGAATTTGTATTAGCCTCCTATTGGATAAGCATTTTCACAACAAACTATGTTAGCATTCACTGAGATACTGAGAATAATTTTACACCACTTTTTGCTTGTGTTTTTAATTTATGTATTCACTTATGTTGGTCATAACTGTGCATATGACTGATGCGCGTCTGTATCGTTTTGACCAGTAGAGGGTAGTATTGTGCCGGTGACGCACGTACGCCGTCTCAAATCTAGAAGACGAAGAAGAAACGTAATACCTAACAGAAAATGGCCGCCTGTGAGTTTAGGGATAATTTCCCACGCCTCCATGCACTGTTTTAAGGTGTCTTACGTTTGAGCATGCTTCGTTGCATTTAGTAGAAGAACACAATGTTTAAAAAGGCGAAACGAGCAAATTTTCGACGGAGGAATGAGTCCGACGAGGACGAGCAGGAGGAGAGTCGGCAACCGCCACTGGCGCCGACATCGTTCGGGCCTGTTGTGGAGGAAATCCCGTTCATGGAGACATCCAGTAACAGCGTTACCGGAGCACCTACCATTACGGATAACTATCATAGCAACGGTTTTCAGGCGAACATTAACAGCTTAAGAGCTGTCAAGAAAGAAAAGAAAAGCAAAGATACAGCTCCGGTGCCTGGACCCACGAAAGCAAGTTTACTGAGTTTCGACGATGAAGACGGTAACTATTGCTAAGTTAGCTAGCCGGTCGGTTAACCTTAACTAGATGAAGGAGATGTCCTGTGGTGACAGGTTGAAGCATTAATGTTAATCTGTCTGTTTCCGCTTGATACAGAAGTCGTATTAATAAGTGCATAAAACATTCATAGATGCGGGTAGAGAAGTACTTGACCGGCAATCATCCTGTGACCATCATCTTTACCTGGATGATGTAACTCACCCCTCATTTTCCCCGCTTGACCACCTGTTTCTTAACAGAAGGATCCGAGGTGTTCAGAGTGAAGAAATCCAATCACAGCAAGAAGATCGTCAAGCAGCTGAAGAAAGAATACAAGGAGGATTTGGAGAAGGCTGGATATGTCAAACAGGAAATCAAATCAGGTGGGTTTACATCAGCTGACTGACCATGCGTTACGTTACCTGCCACCTGCGCCGTCACATTAGTAATATGAGAATGTCGCTGAGCGCGAGGCATTTCAGCTAACATGTAGAGCTGCAGCGATTCATTGATAATCCATCAGCTTTCAAATGGAAGTTTATCAGCAACTATCTTGATTTTCAATCAAGTGGTTTGAGTATTTTTCTAAGAAAAAAGTCAAAATTCTCCGATTTGCTGTTTATAATATCATCTGCAGGTGACGACATTTCTGTGCATGATATCAGCACATGTTCACAGAGGTTTGCCATGCTCATTGCTTACACTTGTTGAGCGCTGATTGAATAAAGAAACAAGCAGCAATCAGATGCCAGTCGGAGTCTTTGCTGGTCAGTGCTCACCCCAGATACCTGAAACTTGGCCAAAGCTATAAGGGGGATCTGAACGGACCAGTGCTTTAACATAAGGCATAATCCATCCATCCATCCATCCATCCATCCATCCATCCATCCATCCATCAATCAATCAGCTTTCCTCTTGGTTCATCTTTGTCTGCATCCCATTGCCCTAGACGCTCCGCCTCTGCCGGTGGTTACAATCAAAGAGGAAGTTACCAGCAGAGCAGACAGTGAACAGGGGGAGGAAGAAATGGAGGTGGACAGCGCTGATGAGCAGGAGGAAGAGGCAAGAAATCAGAGTGGCCAGGCACATAGTCAAGTCTCCAAGAACAACAACACTGGAGCAACTTTCAACACGCTTTCCTCCCTCGGCAGCCTGCGACCAGGTATTATATGCACACCCACACACACACACACATTGACTGCTTGTTCACTGTTTTGATTATCATCTCTGGCACAACCAGTCTAACGCTCATATGAACACTGTTGTAAAGACTGGGCCAGCTCCTGGTCTTGCTGATAGCTTTGTACTTTCTCGGAGTGTTATGTAACCGGAAAATCAGCAGGTTTTGATTTCATAACATTTTTAAAATTGAAGCCTGTTTCTAATCTGAGAAAGAACTTTGTACCCTGCTCTGAATTATTGGTCCTCTAATCAGTCATTGAAGCCCCCTTGGAAGTGCTTTCATGTCACTGCATACAGCACTAAGCCTCCACTCAGAGCTGTTTCCCTCGTACTCTAGGAGAGATCCCCGATGCGGCATTCATCCACGCTGCCAGAAAGCGCCGGCAACTGGCTCGAGAGCTGGGAGGTGACGCCCCTCTGGTAGAGACAGAGGCTCCTAAGAAACGCCTGGTGGGAGAAGACCAGGACGTCAGCGACGATGAAGACGAGGAAGAGAAGAGGATCCGCTTCAGCGGAGTGAAGAACAAAAGTCAGCGACAAAAGATCGCTGAGGAGATAGGTACCGTAAGCAAGTGGTGCACTTTCAAATTCATTGATAACATACTGCTATTGTGAATTAGTTGTCTCTTAAGACGTGACCATCCCCCTCATGTACGCAGGTATTGAGGGTAGTGATGATGAGGCACTGGATACAGGTCAGGATGAGGAGGTGAGCCGTTGGGAGCAGGAGCAGATAAGGAAAGGAATCAGCATACCCCAGGTAAGATGTGCTAAATTTCTGAACAGCTGGAAAATATTTCACCTTCTTGCATGACTTTGACCACAGATGATGCATGTTTTTCTCCAGTTTTCTTATCGTTTAATCCTGTGGTGCTCTTCTTTTCTTTTATAAGAAGTTTGGATTTAATTTAAGTCTGGATTAATTGATTAAACGATAAGTCGAAAATCACCACCTGAGTCCAGCTGTTTGATTTCATTGTATACTGAGTATCTTTTGTTTTTGGAGTGTTATTTGGACAACACAAGCCATTTGAGAAAGCTTTTTTGGAATATTTTCTGGCATAGGCTAAACCGTTAGTCAAGAAATGATTGAGAGATTAATGGATGATGCATTAACTATTACCATGAGTTTCAGCCCTGATGAATTGGTAATAGACAGCAGCAGTGCTATTAGTCATCGTAGTAAAACCGTTATGTGTTTTCCTTGTTTCTAATGTCTAGGTTCAAAGCAGCCAGCCAGAGGAGAACACAGTCTACTACCAGAACAGCTACGAGAGCCAGCCCTATGGCTCCTCCTACAGCATGCCATTCACCTACAGCACCGTGGCACTACAGACTGGCAAGCCAGCCAGCCGAGCAGACAACGGCTCTGTTCACTACGGGGCCCCTATGAGCGATCTAACCCCGGTATCCATTGATTTGGTAAAGAAACGCCTGCAGGATAGGTAGGTTCAGTGGAAGACTGCAGCAACGTCTAATGTCAGTCTTCAGCTCAGCTGCTGCAATTTCTGTGTGCTGTGGTCCTGAAGAGAAAAGATACCTGCAGATCTGAGAGCCAGAGAGGCAATGTGGGGGTCTGGAGGTGGGGTTGCTTTAGTCCCCTTAATTGCACCTCCTGTTTGGAGTGCATTATTTTAGCTTCCTTTCTCAGATTTCATGACGTCTCTGTGTTTATTTGAGGGGTGCACGCTGAAACATTTATGTCAGCTATAAAGATTAGACTAGCTTTGTGTTTCTTCAGCCCCATTTAAGTCACCCTTCCTGTCTTTCCCTGTATGTCATGTGTCCGTAGGCTCAGCCAAATGCATGCAGGCCACAGCGCAAACGCCAAGCGCTACAAACAGATTGAAGAAGACTTAGCTGCCTCTGAGAGCACCATACAGCAGCTGGAGGGCTCGTCCAATGACAATGCAGATCAATATAAATTCTTGCAAGAGATGCGAGGGTATGTTGGAGACTTGCTTGAGTGTTTCAGTGAAAAGGTAAGGGAGAATTTATCTGCCGTCTGATTAGCTGTTTTCTGTCTTGTGTCTGTGTGATCTCTGGCCACTTAACGTGGAGTTTAAAGGCGTAGAGGCTAATAAAACATGCAGTATTGAGAAACGTTAATTGAGCCATGAAAAGCTGATTTCTGTGTTGACTTAATTGTTAATTTTTTTAAATACTCTTATTAGCGGTGCTGACAAGCCAATGTGACTGCAAATGAGTCACTTTGGGCACACCCCATGAATTTCCCAGTTGCTTCACAACTGCTCTCAATTGAGTGAGAAATGTGATCTATTATCTCAGTGACATGCTTTTGCCAGTGGCTGTTGGATAGAAACAAAACGCTCTGACTTCATAGTGAATCAGATTACGTTTTCAGCTGCTTAAACATAATTCATTTATACTCGTCATTACTCATACAGCGAGGAAACAAAGTTATCTTAAGATGAGTCAGAGGTGTAAGAGAACCCAACATCTACAAGTCTAGTCTGTTAAATCATAATGAATTGATGTTTCTGGCACAAACTACTTTTACAGCTACTTTAATGCATGTCCAAACAGAATAATTCAGTCTTGATCCTGCAGCAGCAGAGCAGCATCTGCACGGGACAGAGAGAGAAGTGGCCTGCCAGCTGCCAACGCGCATTTCCTCATCCACACTAATTTCTGTTTCAACCCTGTTAGGGGACTGTCATTGCACAGAACACTGTGATGGAAAGAGCGTAAACGTCGAGACTGGAACTGTATATTGTCAATGTTGGGTAAAAACTCCAATTTTGTGATATTAATCCATTAACTTCACAAGCTGAAACGATTGGCTGAACATGAGATCATAGTGTTGAAGCTTTCCTTCAATGGAAATATGACATTTTGGACGTGGGAAGTTTTCACCCGACACTAGTGATATTTTGGTTCCAGTGTTCTGTTGTCCATCTTGCCCCCTCTTGTCCCTCCAGCAAGACATCCCTGTGACTCGGAGCCCCGCTTTTGTTTGGGTTAGAGGTCACAGAAGGCATCGTATCTTTCAGGTACCTGCTGTCCTGGAGCTGGAGGCTGCCATGCACCAGTTACTAAGGCAACGGGCCTCACGACTTGTCCAGAGAAGACAGGATGATATTAAAGATGAATCGTCGGAGTTTGCAAGCCTTTCAAGTCAGTCCATCTTGAAGGTTTTTATGATTTATTTGAACAGACCTCGTTAGTTCTCTGTATGTGGGTGGGTGTGTGTGTGTGTGTGCGCGCACTGTTCACATCCTTGTCTCCCACTACCCCCGTTATGTTTCCCTCATGAGCGTGATTCAGGTTAATTGTGGGGTGATTGTGAGCGAGCATGTACGTACGTGGGAAATGTTTATCAGAGGAGCTGTTTCAGCTGCTCTTTAATGGCCGAGTCTCACGGTCAGCTGGGCGGTTGTAACTCAGCTCAAGCAATGAGTCACAAAGTAAAAGTTAAACTCTGTTAGTGACTTGTCTCTGTCACTGTGACATGTAGGAAGTTGCCGGCAGGTAAGTGATTAGAAAATACCGTAATTATTTGAAACAAATATGACGTGTTATTGCTGGTTTATAGGTTAGATTTAGGCCCAAATTTGAACGTGTTTTAGAAGTTAAAACTATCCTTATCACCTGCTGTTTTAAACTATTTTGACTTATTCTAAATTGTAGTACTCTTTATGTTTGAGTGCCTACAACACATATGTCAATCCTATTCCACAAAGGGCCGAGTGGCTGAAGGTTTTCTTTCCAACCAAGCAGCAGCACGCCAGACTTGATTCATTTCATCAGCTGATCTCAGTCTTTAGACAGCTGATTGGTCAGACTGCGTGCTCTTGATTGGTTGGAGGAAAAACCTGCAGCCACACAGCCCTTTGTATAATAGGTTTGACGTGCCTGGCCTAGAATAAAGAAAAAGGTTATGGTTATGTCTCAGCTTGTCATTGCCGCTTCTAACATGGCTCCTGTCTCTTGCAGGTAAAGCTGTCATGGCTCCTAATCTTGACTCGTTTGGTCGAGACCGCGCAGCGTACCAGGAGCACAACCGTCAGAGGAGGATAGCAGAGCGAGAAGCACGACGGTACGAAGCTCGTCTGTGCTCAAAGACATGCTGTCAGCAGTTATAGGCTTAATTTCTGTGAAGTTTCTAGACTAAAGGCACAGGTTCTATTGCCCCTGTGTTTTTGTGCTTGCCCCAGACCACAAAATACCATCTGAGCTTTGCTTTTTGCACTTTTATTCCAGAAATACAGCTCTGACTGTAGCTCAGTTTGTTAGGCATCGGTTTGCCATACAAGAGATCCAGAGTTCTGACTTTCGCAGCGTTGTTTCAGTTCAGTGCTGGTGGTATTTAATAAAACATCCTGTCCTTGCTTTTCATTGTCTGCCTTTGTGCTGATGTGTGGGTGCAGAACTCGGCGGCGACAAGCTAGAGAGCAGAATGGAAAGAGGGCTGAGCACAATGAAGGCTTGTCATCTGATGACGAGGAAACCTCTACTGATATCACCAGCTTCAACATGGAGAGAGGTACATCATTAAGTTGCTGCTAAAATCACAGCATAGACTGTAAGGAGGAGAACAGGCAAATGTGATTTAACACAGACGTGACTGACACCAGACATTCTGTGGCTCATGGCTAACCGAAGCCTTTCGTCTCCTTCAGATCGCATCATCAAGGAATCTAAGAAAGTGTTTGAGGACGTGGTGGAGGACTTTCATTCTCTTGACTGCATCAAATCTCATTTTGAAGTGTGGAGAAGAGACTATGGCGAATGCTACAGAGACGCTTACATAGGCCTCTGTCTGCCCAAACTCTTTAACCCTTTAGTCCGCCTGCAGCTCATCACGTGGAACCCCCTCAAGGTAAAGCATGCGTGAGTGTTTTTACTCCAACGTTTTTTAAAAAGGGACGAGTGGATTCTGAAGTGCATTTGTCTTTCGTTTCCCTGTCCAGGGGCAGTGTGCGAATTTTGAGTACATGCTCTGGTTTGAGTCGCTGCTGTTTTACGGCTTTGAGGAGCACAGCACTTTACAGAGAGGAGATGGAGATATCAGCCTGCTGCCTGCTATTGTGGAGAAGGTCATCCTCTCCAAACTGACAGGTGGAGAAACCTGCACAGCTGCATGTAGCATACTGAGATTTGCTCGGCATAACAATGGAGGCCAGTATAAAATATGTGTGTTAATGTATTGGGGTGTGTGTGTGTGTTTCAGTGTTGGCAGAACAAGTGTGGGACCCACTGTCGAGCAGTCAGACTGCCAATCTGGTGGCTTTCATTCACAGACTAATGAAAGGTTACCCCACTGTGCTGCATGGGGACAACCGCTACACACAGGTACTGTCTGCTCTAAAATAGGGCTGGGCAATATGGCAAAAAATCTGATCATGATAATGTTTAACATATTGATCAATATCGGTATATATCACAATATTTTCAGAATGACTGTTTTTTTTGTCAGATGTATTTCTACTGTGTGTTAGATCTATAAAGGATGTTACTGCATGAGCTCAGGAACACTTTGTAAAACAGTTGTCGGTAAAGACAGCTCGTTTGCATTCTGTTTTCATTTACATTTCACACAGTGTCCCAGCTTTTTTTGGAGTCTGGTCCTGCCATCTGTGCAAACATAATGTGCTTCATTTTGAAAATAAGAGATTACTTTGACTCTTATGGTAGAATTATTGTCCACTTGGTTTCCTCTTTTCCCCCTCTATCAGGAGCTTTTGAAAACTATCGTCTTAAGGACCCGGCGCGCTCTGGATGAAGATGTCTTTCTTCCGCTCTACCCCAAAAGGTGTGTAACACAATTCTTGGAGGTATTTCTTCAACGTGTATTATGAAACTCTGAAAAAAAAACACACTTTTAATCTTTCACAGTGTGTTGGAGAACAAGAATAGTGGCCCCTTCTTATTCTACCAGAGGCAGTTCTGGACCTGTGTGAAGGTACTGTTGCATGTGTGTGTGTCTTTGATTGTACACCAACCACTGATGGCGATTTTTGCCTCTGTGGCAGCTTGTACTGCTACTCGGATATTGACATTCTGTGCTGTTGCTGCGTGAGTACAGTCTAAATCTGTTGTTCCCTCTGTTAATAGCTGCTGGGCAACATCCTGCAGTGGGAAGGTGTCTTATCCATGTCCTACTTGAGGGATCTGGCTTTGGACAGCACTCTGAATAGATACATCCTCTCTGCGCTGCAGACCACAGATACTTTGGAGGAGAATGTTCTTAAGTGCCAGAAGGTAAGAGACATGCACATCAGTTGTTTCGTGATTATTGAGTAAACAGACTACGCAGCTGTATGGCAGATGGAAATCCTGCTGAATACCATTTACTCATAAAACTCAACACACCCCTCTTTGGCTCGTATGCGACAGAACACGTGAAATGAGAGCGAGTCATAAAGAAGCAGGAGTCGTGACCCATCCGTCCCTAACTCGACAAAGACGCCTCCTCAGTTGGTCATCGCTGGCCGTTTGCGACTCACTCAACATGGCGATCCAGAGCGGGTGTTGAACTTGTCCCTTCTTGTACCTTCTTCAGGTGCTGGAGTGTTTGCCAGTGCAGTGGTTCTCCGGGCTGAAGGGCCAGCAGACATTGCCTCAGTTGGAGCCTTTCTGTCGCTACCTCACCCACCTGGCCAACTCATTGTACCGCAGCAGTTTGGGCATGTCTGATGTGGAACGGCGCAATGCCAAGTAAGAGGAACGCTCTGAATGTACAACTGTATGCACAGTTTGTCTAAACTCGGGGAGCTTTAATTCAGTTGTAGCTCCATCTGCTGGAATATTATGGAAGGTACTTAAAGAAGGATGAATTGTCAGGGTTGTTTTGTCAAATCACAGAAAAATTTATTAACTAGTGTTCTTAGATGATTCACTTAAACAAACCTTTAATGTTTTGTTGTGATGCCAGGAGGTTTGTCCATTCCTAATTTAATCCATATCTGCCGGCAGGGACCAAGTGAAAGAGGTCGTTAAGATGTTGGGCCACATGAATGCCCTGGACCACATCATCACCATGGCAGCAGAGCACGGCATTAAGGACATCAAGACACTTTTGGAAAACAAGTCATAGAGGAGGACACGGCAGCAGCTACTTTTCATTCGTGTTTTGTTGCTTTCAGCACACTTGAAGCCATGTGGATCACTGAGCTGGATTCATGGAAAAAGGCGTGCATACGTAAAACTCAACTGTTGCTACCTTAACTGAAAGAAGAAGGTAAAAAAAAAACCCTTGGTGTAAATATTGTGAATAGTGTAAAGACTCGCACACCTATCAACACCAGACTGATGCTGAAATGAGGCCTTGTCAGCTCAAAATAACCACTCCGTTATTCTTCACGCTGGCAATATTTTACATGCTTAATTTATTAAGAGTAAACAGTGTATTGCTGGCATCTCTTTGTAAAACATCAGATCCCTAAATTTAACCATATTCAACTTGGACCTCTGTAAAAACTGCTTTACCACCTGTTTTTCCGTATGTGCCAAAAGAACTTTTCAAAGGTAGAAATTTCACACTGGCAAAGACTGACAACCAACTCGTCTCCCTTTGCTGTGTTGGACAGTTGGTCTGGTTGTTGTCTCACCCCCACTTCGTCCTGCAGTACTCCTCCGTCACCTATGGACTGCCCTGATGACCCTATCAGAGCTTTGTAATTAGATTTGTACAACTTTTGTTTCAGTATTTTATTTGCCTGAGAATAAAATATCCATTTGATGATCGCCGTCTTGTTACACTTACATGAAACCTTTGGCTTATGAGATGGTTCTCTTCATCGTTGGACAGATTCTGACCATAAAAGGGACAATCCTAAATTATTTCCAGTGTTCCATGAATGCCTCTCAAGTTTTTAATGACGCCCTAATAGACTGAAGCAGAATCATCACTCATGTGGACATTTTCCTGGATGCCCAGTTTGTTTTTGTCCACAAAGTGAGCCTCAGTGGAGTGGCCGATTCCACAGAAGCTGACTGCCTCTCTTATTATCAACAGCCCGGAGACCCCTGTTTATGTGAAATAACCATGAATTTGTTGACTTCAGCCAGTTGCCTCTTGCAGCAGTTGGTCACTACTGGCTGTTGCACAACTAGGTAATGAGCGGGCGGGGCTGTTTGTCTCTGTATCCCCTCCTCCATCTGAACAGTAACCCGAAACCTTTAATTCCTTTTTACCACCTGTAAAGAGGGGCAAAACTTTGCTGAACAGCGTATATCGACATACTTTCAGTTCATCGTTTTTTTAGATTCCTCGAGGAAACTCATCCGGGCCCGAATCGCTGCTTCATGCACGCCTGCAGGGTAAATAAGGTAAAGAACTGCTCATACAACGATGCGTTATGCGACGTAGCCACATGAATGCAGATTATAATGCGTAATTACTAACTCTCTAGTATTTGTACCCGGGCCAGACAATATTCAGCTGACACACACCAGCCAGAGCGCTGTAGAGAACCGCGTTTCCGTGCGTAAAGCTGACTGGCAGCGTGAGCGCAGGGAGCTGAAAGCAGACACGCTGGAAACCGCATGCTCCTGTCGCTCAGACCCCATTTTAACTGCTTCTCTGTAAGTACTGCGGCTCCCTGTAGCATGCCCGTGGAAGAGGCATCACAGCTCAATTACATAATTTCATCTTAATGCAAAGCGCACCTCAGTAGCCGCTCAACAGTTTCAGTCATGTTTGGCTGATTCTACAAATCGGGGTTCCTTAAAGTGTGTTTTGTTACTATGATTAAGGAATGAGAGCGGTGAAGCCTGAAATGTGTCAGGAGCTGCAGCTTAACCTGCCCGCAGAGGGGTGATATTGATGATGATGATGATGATGATGATGATGATGATGATGTGAGAAAGGAAGCTGTTGTCTCGACTGGAGTGAAAGCAGCAAGTGGCCACACAGAGTAGACGAGGAAATGCAGAGCAAGCGTCAAAGCAGAAGTGGTGGAAGAAGTGCTCACAGCGGAGTGACAGAAGCAGAATCGGCAATAAAATAAAATAAAATAAAATAAAATAAAAAAATAGTGATGAAAATCATCCAATCAAGCAAAAAGTAGTTTTTTTCATATGCTGTCTTAACCCATAAGAAAGTAAAGTTGTGTTTACTTGTGTTGCAGGTAAATCCCTCATTAAATAATTACTGAAACATGCAGTGTAGATGATCATGGTGTGATAGAGCCCACACAGTGATCCAGTTTGATGGCTGGAGGTGTGACTCAGCAATGCTCACCAGGGTTTGACTTTCCAACAAAAAAAATTAAAACAGCTTAAAATCCAGTAGACCTGACAGTGCCAGTTTGTAAAAGTAGAGTCTTTTTTTTTTTTTTTTAAGTTTGACAATAAAATGCTAAATTAACCATATTCCAGATTTAGCCATATTTGAAGAATGGCTTGGAAACAAGTGACCTTTCAGATCTTGATGACCACAGACCAGGTCAGTCTAACTTTAGCTGGTGTTAAAGTGGGTCACTCGTGGGCAAGCTGCTGACTGTAGGGCTGTTTGTACTGAAAGTGCGTGGAAGCTTTCCAGGTACCCTGAGGCGGCTGCAGCATCCCAGGACTTCACATTTCCTCTTTGCCTCACCTCCAGGCTTACCTTTTAGCTTAGTAATAGCGTAACCTGTAGCTTTTGTTAACACTCACAATTGAGATGACACATGTTGCAATTGGTGGTATTTGACTTGTCAAAGCATTGTGCACAAAGGAGGCAAGTGCAGCTGCCGTAAATAGATTGCAGTGTGTACAAAACATGGGTCAGTGGCTTATTGCCATTTTGGGTAGAAGTAATACACAAACAGCGTGAGATTCTGAGACAGAACTGGTCCCCACATTGCTGTCTGTAGGTGAACAGAGGGAAAGGGTGAGTGTTTTGTTTCCTGATGGATCTGATTTTTTCTCAGGTCTGTGCGAGGGAGCAGGTGAAGGGCACTTTACCTGTGTTTTGTACCTCGACGTAAGCCAATGGTGTGACTTTACTAAAACAAGACATGGCAAACTGACAGTGTGCTCTACTGGTAATGCTCAAACATGTTTTGGGGCAAAGCTTTTTCTTTTGTGGATACCCCTTATTTAGGAAACATGGCCTGCCATGTTTGCTGAGTGTTTTCTCCACTGCATTACCCACATCTGCTGCTCCTTTTTATCCACGGAGGTGCTGAAGTCTATGATTTTTGCCACAGACTGACTGACACTGTCGAAAACATCATGCACGACATGTTCAAGGTGACCCTGAGGGACAAGCCGCCGCCACAGTCGGACAAACTGTGTTTACATGAGCAGACTAACAGATAAAACCTGTGTCAGCTTGCAGCATAATTAAGACCACATCAGGACAATATTGCAAACACAACAAGTAATGTGATATCGGTAATGTTGAAAGATGGTTCCTTGGGGACTTGCCAACAAATAGTTCACACTCAACTGTTGCATGCCGTTCTTTCTCCACAGTGAACCCACCTCCAGGAGCAGGCCCACTAAGATAGCAGCGTGTCCATAGTGAGTGTATGCATGTGAGCAGTTGCCATATTATTCTGATAATCTCTCTGACGAGCATCTCTAAATCAGTGTAAGGTAATGCTGTTATGGCAGAAATAAAAACCATTGTCCCACATATCCGTCTGTTATGGCTTTCCGTGACAATGGCGATCAGGCGTTGGTTCTGGTTTTAGGACATGCACCATTAAATTGCTGCCATATAAATCGAGTTACTTTGTAATAGTATTGGAAAGGACTCCTAGCTTTCCTAAATGTCAGTGTTACATTCATGGTCTACTTTCATTGGTTTTGAAGGCTCACACCCCCTCTCCTGCCCATCCTCTCCCTCCCACTGATGGGCACTGCCTCCACTTTCCTCACATCTCATCTGCCAGATCATTTTGAAGCTGGCAGCGGGTCGTGTACGTGTCTGTGTGTACACAAAGATAAGAAGGGACCGTATTTTCAATTTCGCAAGGTTTTTGTCCCAAAACTTTTGAACCTTTGGCATTTATTCATGTGGTAGCACTGTGTTCAAATTCAAACAAAGCACGTGCGTGCATCTGCTTGCATGCAGCAGTGGAATGTAGTCGAAGTGCATTAAGTCAAGTGCAAAGTTAAGGTTCTTGTACTTAACTTGAATATTCCCATTTAGGTAAATATATGCTTCTTCTCTACTCCACTGCATTTCAGAGGCAAATATTGTACTTTTTACTCCACTGCATTTGTCTGACAGCTTTAACAGTATGTCAAGTAGTTAAAATGAACACAGCCTTAAACAACCACAGCAGCAACAGGCACTTAAATGCAGCAGTAATATTAATATAGAAACATTAGATATAATAGTAAAACACTGACTGGGACCATTTTTCTGCAGAATGAGGACTTTTACTTTTGGTATGTAGCTATCTGCTTGCATGCATTAGTTACACCAATGTATTGTGTAGAAATGGGTTTCTGTGACTGTTCGGATCCATGCAACCGCAGAACTGTGATAATATAAGAGAGAGCACAAGTGGGCATGCAGAGTTATTACTGTGAAAATACATTTATTGAGGTTTTCACGGTCAGCCAGCTACCGCTGCATTTTGACCATGCTTGTGTGTGCATGCTGCTTGGAATAGCCGAGCCATGTGATTCCTCCAGATTCTATTTCAGAACAGTGGCCGTCAAACACCCTGCACTCTTCCCCGCAGCTTGAAGAATAGTTAACAAATGCGTCTTTTAATCCTTCTATCTGTCAAACCTTCCGCTCAGATCGACAAGTGAAGTGCATCTGTGGGTGGTTTCAAGTAAGTACTCCATGGATTTTCTCATTCCGCCACGAGGGAACAGGATAATGCCATTTTGACATCGATCTACAGCTTTGACACTGTATGCAGCATTAACAGCGTGTGTTTCATCTCGCTTCCTGTTTCTGACACCTGAGTTTGTTTTGAATGGTCAGATTTAGTTCCCTTTAAGGTGTCATTATTGGATCTGATTAACTTGTATTGACAGAGACAGAGATTTGACTCAGCAGTTGCATAACTTGTGCACCCAGCAGCCTATATGAACCACAGGAGGGGTCATGTGGTTCATATAGGCTACTTTGCTCTGTGTTTAGTGTCTGCATGTGTGTGTTCGTTCCTGTAAGCACTTTATCATTACCCTGGGGCATTTGAATCACATTGTCACTCAAAGCTTTTATTAATGAATACCCATATAGGCATGGGCTCAGCAGTCTTAAAAAACGCTGGTTTGGTCCTGTAATTTAATAGATTATTTGTTTAACAGCTGTTTTTTTTTTTGTTTTTTTTAGGAATAATGAATGAAACAGACATTTCTTAAATTACTAATTTGCTCTGTGTTTGCACTTGCAACATGCATTTACTTAATATGGGACATGTACCCTGTGCTAACAACTTTTAAGTATAATTCTGGCATTCTACTACTCATCAATTAATCATTAGTTGACCAGCCATTACAGCTCTAATTAAAAGGCTGGTTCTCACTGTAGGTTCATAATGATGACCTTGCACCTGTGTAATTCTTTCCACACCATTTCTAAAGAGCCTCACCGCTGATATGGTACACCGTTCATGATTAGTGACACCGTGTAAACAATAGTGACCTCTACAACACTGGATAGCAGCTGCAAATGGGAGAGGCTGCATTTAATGACTTCTGATTGGTGTTGCAGTTTCAGCTTGGTCATGGTGGACAGTTTGGGGCAACAAAAAAAACAAACTGTTTCATTGGGATAGTACTAGCACTGAGCCAGCTTCAAACTATAGGAAAGTGTTTTTAAGTGTTTGAGGGAAGATTTTTCAAGCTCTTCTTTACGTCCATAGAGACTGGACTCAAGTTCAACCACAGTTACTCTAATGTATTTTTTAATATGTGGTCTAGTAGGTCAGGTTGGAAAGTTGTATCTGAGCCTGGATGTTTTCTGGATTAAAAAAGGCTATAAGGTTGTCACCTTAGCCAACCCTTATGTGGAAGTTTCCATGAGGTGACATGACTGTTGCACTGTCCACATGACCTTTCTGGGTTTGTGTCATCAGTCAGTGGGTTCTGGAGAGATTCCATTATCTGGAAATGGGTCACGAGGTTTTGCTGCTGCATGCAACTAACTCAATTCCCAGTCTCTCTTCGATGGGACATACCACTAGATATCTGCCATACCAGCACAACTTTACATACATTGCTGCCTAACATTGTTTACACCCCCTCCCCTCTTTTTTTTCCGCTTTCCATTCTCCCAACTGCCCTCCTTATGTTTTTTTCTTCTCCCAAATATCAAGTATTACCTCTCAGTACGTGAGCTCAGCACTGGGGAATGTGCATGAGATGTTGGACAGACTACTGACCCCGACAATCTTCTCAGCAGCCACTTAGGAAAGAAGTCTTACAGCTGCGCTTGGCCTCCAGAGGGTACAGATAGTTTCAAACTGCAGCGGCTGCTCATTCCGTTCTTTCTGCTTTTAAAGTATTTTTTATGGTCACACACTCTCCTGTTTGGATGTGAGTCTGTTTACTGTAAACGCGTGGGAAAGTCAGAAAGTAGCATGATGCCAAAGACCGAGAGTGTTTAATATAAAGGGTGACTGCACTGATTTTCCACATGAAGTCCAGTTTGCTTGTCATGAGGATGACCATTTCGCCTGTATAGACAGTTGTATAATGTCTACTGTGGGTCTAGATGAGCTTTTCAAAGTTTGAGAAAAAAACAAAAACTAGAGTAAACTTGAATAACATGGTCAGGGTTTATTCTGGCTCTTGTTTGAAGAGAAAGGTGTGGGGTTTTGAAAAAAGGAGGATGCAGTGAGGATCTAAGGAGCGTGGCCCATACTGGAGCGTAATAATCACAATGTTTTAGCCTCTGCTGCTTCCCTCGTGTGAGCCCCCCAGCTGTATGGAAGTGCAATATTATCAGTTTAATTTCAGCTTTACGTTTTAAATTTATTTTTAATTAATCAAGGAATATATGATATTGACTGTCACAGTTCAGATTCTATTATTTTGGCCCTTCAGGTATTTTATGTGCTTTCTGCTTTGCTTTCTTGTACTATGAGCTCAGAGAGTAATGGTGAATTGTCCTTGTTTGTCCTGTATGATCCTAAGCAGAGAGATATAATAGCAAAGCACTTCTTGGTAGGTAACACTGTGATGAGCCTCCACAGTGTGTTTCAAGAAAGTGTTTCTGTGTCATGAGTTGTAATTCTTTTTGTGTTGAACAGTCTGTTCAAGAGCTCTGCCTCCTCTCTTGTGAGTTGCGTCCTGTTATGTAACATATGTCGGCAACGTATCCGGCAATAAGATGGATTATCCCTATAGGCCCCTGGTTTTTTTGGCTAGCAGTCACAGTGTGGATTTGGGTTGCGTTATATAACTCCCTAGGAAACAGTGTTCTGCTTAGAACAAGTCTGTCAAGCACAAGTGAACCCCCTTAACCCAATGTGTGCCACTGCGCAACCAGTGTTTCTTGATGTCGTGGATCGAGCAGCATACAGGCTACTTTTGACGTATATTTGTTTTCAAAATGATATTGAATCAGTTATTCAGTGGTGAGCTCTTGTTATGTGATTACCCACAGCTTTACATTTAGAGAATACTAGCTAATTGTCTCATGAATATGTCAGTATGAATGTATTTGAAGGGCTGTGAATAAAACTGACACCGCCATAACCATGACATGACACCTGTTATGAACATGAAGATGTCTTTATGAATGTGTCATTTGGTCATTTTATTGCAAAGTTGACAATTTTTCAGATGTCTTTGTCATGACAACTTGACATTAATCAAGACAGTACACACTAAAAATGTGCTTATGGGACAGCTAGCTACATGGCTAACTGAGCTAACTGGCAAACAGCAGTTAGCAGAAGTTACTTTAGCTACAGTAAAGCAAACGGTCCATCAGGAAATGCTGTAAATGACCTTGGTACTGTATGGTACCATCGTTAAACTGGTCTAATGATACTTAATGATATCTTAATGAAAAATCACTGTAGTTCAGAAAGCACTAGAGTCAACAATAAGCGTTCAGAACTATGAATCACTGTTCCTCATCGTTCCTCTCCCTCTACTCCCATTAGGGTGCGTGTGACCTCTCCCCCTCTCCCGTGTGACCTCTGAATCCCGGAATCCCTCTACCCCTCCCCTCCCTTCTCTGAGACCAGACTGTGATCCATGGCGCTGGAGAAGCTTCTAGGTTTCGGGAAGCAGTTGCTGAGGGTGAAGGTGGTGGACTGTAACACAGAGGACTCCCGTCTGTCCCGATGCCTGAACACTTTTGACCTGGTAGCCCTGGGCGTGGGCAGCACGCTGGGCGCTGGCGTCTACGTGCTAGCCGGTGCTGTTGCACGAGAGAATTCAGGCAAGTTGGCATGACTGTAAATGATTAAAAGATATCCTGTGAGTCAAATCTTAAAGCCTCTAATCATGATATCTGTTGTCCCCCATAGGTCCTGCTATTGTGCTATCTTTCCTGATAGCAGCCTTAGCCTCAGTGTTAGCGGGTCTATGCTATGCTGAGTTTGGAGCCCGAGTTCCCAAGACAGGCTCAGCTTATCTTTACTCCTATGTGACTGTAGGGGAACTCTGGGCCTTCATCACTGGATGGAACCTCATCCTCTCCTACATCATTGGTAAACATGCTCAACTACTATGTTGTTTCGCTTTTTGTTGTTAGCTTATCTAGCTTAACTGGTCTTTCTCCATCTCAGGCACCTCCAGTGTGGCCCGTGCATGGAGCGCCACCTTCGATGAGTTGATAGGGAAGCGCATAGAGCAGTTCTGCAGAGAGTACATGGCCATGAAAGCACCAGGTGTATTAGCAGAGTACCCTGACATGTTTGCTGTCCTCATCATAATCACCCTCACAGGTAGGAAAACTTCTTTCTTTCTTTCTTTCTTTCTTTCTTTCTTTCTTTCTTTCTTTCTTTCTTTCTTTCTTTCTTTCTTTCTTTCTCTCTCGCGTTGGCACATATTCAGTTGATAAATTTCAGCAGAAAGATACCCCAGTCTGGTTATCAGTTTGTAATTTTCTCTTCCGTGTCTTCTCCATTTCAAAGGTCTGCTGGCATTTGGGGTCAAGGAGTCAGCAATGGTGAACAAGGTTTTTACCTGCATCAACATCCTCGTCTTGTTGTTCATGGTGGTTTCTGGTCTGGTCAAAGGTACTTTGAAGAACTGGCAACTAGACCCCGAAGAGATCCTACACGCCAATTACACTAGTAACTCCAGCCTCAAGTAAGAAATAGTTTGTTTATTTGGATGAAGTGACCCTTTTAAACAACAAATTCACCCAGTACAGGCTATTTTTTGCTGATTTTAATGAGTCTTTTCTTGGCTGTTCAGTCTGACAGACATTCTGCCAGACAAAGAGCATTTAGGAGTGGGTGGCTTCATGCCGTTTGGTTTCACCGGTGTCCTGTCGGGAGCGGCGACCTGCTTCTATGCCTTTGTTGGATTTGACTGCATCGCCACCACAGGTCAGTCCTGGATGAACCACAATACAGTCACTCTGCTGGCCATGTTCCCCTCTTGTTCTACTTCTCATATCTCTTCCACTGCCTCATGGGTATGTTGCAGTTTTGGGGTGGGGCTGGGGGGCGGGTATAACTGAATCTGGAGTTGGGACCATTTCAATCTCAAGCCTGTCTAAACATCCAGGAGTGTTACATGAAGGGCGAGTGGAACGCCAAGCACCATGATGCAGGTTAGGGGTGTAAATCATGGTACGAGGTCTGGGGTGAAGTTTGTGCAGAGCAACACCTTTGAATGGGTATGTGTCTTCATGTAGTTCTCTTTAAGTCATTCAAGGCCTGATTCAAGTGAGCGTTTCTTCTAGTCAGCCAGCTTCCTCAATTCTATTTGGCTAGCACAACGTTAACCATGAATGATTGTTTGAGTTTGCCTTGTAGGCACACACGCACTCTCATTCAGCCTAAAGCCATTTTATCATCTGTTTGTATGTGTGCGTGTGTTCCAGCTAGCTAGAGTTAAATTGGCATGAAGCCATTATCCCATCCCCCTTTACACATTCATGCACAGACATAGGCACACATACATCCACACAACTGTTAGCACTGCTTATGACCCCTGACCTTCCAGTAGTCTGGGCCAATCAGTAGCCGTCACTTGTCATGAATAGTAGTGTAGAAGAAAGAATCTGGGCAGCGTTTGACACACTCCATCATCGCGATGTGATTTCACCGCAGAACAAGACAGGAGTGTTTGCCTGAGGAGCTCTGTTGCATAATCGCTTGCAGCTGAATAGTTGGGTGTTTCAGTCTTGTGGGTGCACAGGGAAAATAAGCTCCTTGTTGAGTTTGTTGCAAAACATCCTGCAAAAATGTTTCTTAAATACGTCTATGTGCCCAGTTTTCCATGTTGTGGAATTCTGCCAATGCAACCATAAAAGATTGACTATCGTATGCAATTCAGAATCTGCCCAAATCTTGCATTAAATTGTTAGTGACCAACACACAGTGGTAGAGCAGCTAATGGGCTATTAGGCTGATGTATCAACAGTTGCACAAATGACTTGATGAAATGATAGCCTCAAAACTTGAATGTCCTGTTCCATTCAAACTATTTACAGGCTCAGCTGACAACTTAGTGTACAATTCAGTTACTTTAAATGTTATAGATAAAATGTTATTATTAGAAAGTAGTTCTCAGTGTAACTGAAGCAGTTTGATCTGCGACACTGAAGAAAATGTACAGTATGATGGTAACCCAGCTTATCTGGTTCCTGTCCAATAGAATGTGTGTGCTGTATGTCTTTAAGTGGTGTTACTGCACTCAGTGCTGAATGTCTACTCTCTGACAAGTTAATTTAAGAGTACATTCAAGAGCATAATCCACTCTTGACTTGATAAAAGTGTGCTTTTCTTACTTAATACAGCAGTTTATTGCAGTGAATTGTTTTGTCTGACAGATGAAATGCATTTCTGCATTGTCTTCCATTCAATAGTTCTTATTTGTGGCACTGCAATAGGCGTTGCATTGTACTTTTTGTCCATCTAACTGTGCCCCCTCACGTTTACACCCTAGGTGAAGAGGTGAAGAATCCCCAGAGAGCCATCCCTATTGGCATCGTGTCCTCGCTGCTCATCTGCTTTGTAGCGTACTTTGGTGTTTCAGCCGCCCTCACCCTCATGATGCCGTACTACCTGCTGGACAACAAAAGCCCTCTGCCTGTAGCCTTTAGATATGTTGGCTGGGGAGGAGCCAAATATGCTGTAGCTGTAGGATCTCTTTGTGCTCTGTCTACTAGGTAAGCAGTTCCACACACCTGCGTTAGTCTGCCGTCAGTTATAAATGCATGCTCATGTACTGTAGTTTTCTGTCTCAGCTAAACATGCAGACTCACACATGTTGCCATTTCTGTGTGTGTGCGCATGAGTGTATATTTAACTTCGGAAGGCATTCAATCCCTTAACTAAAAATAAGAGCATGGCTAAGAGTATATTGCACCAACAGTCTATGTAAGTGATTATGTAACGCCAACTCGTGTCACCAAGGCCACCAAGGCAAGCTCCATTCTAAATTTGTATTCGGTTTTTATATGGTGATATTATTGTCCATACACACTTTATTTAAATGTGCTGTATGTATGCTGTATGATACTTCTTGTATATGTGAGCTGGTGTCTCTGTTCATGTGTGTTTCACGGCATTCTTGTGGGTGTAAGTGTGGATGCTATATATCCTGGTCTTCCCCCCCGGTAGCCTGCTGGGTGCTATGTTCCCTATGCCCCGTGTGATTTGGGCTATGGCTGACGACGGGCTGCTTTTCAAGTTTATGGACGGGATCAGCCCCCGCACCAAAACCCCATTAACTGCAACCCTCACCTCTGGCATAGGGTCAGGTGAGACACTAACACGCATGTTTCAAAACAGCACTCATGGTCATGAAGGCTTCTTTTTATGCTGCTTGGCTGCTCTGGCCAACCAGTTGTAAATTCAATTTGAACTGTGTTTTGAGGAAACCTGCCAGAAATCAGCACTCCAGCATGAAAAGGCATCACTAACTGTCTCTAATCCTGTCTTTCAGGGCCAGGTCTCTGTGACGTTGGCATACCTCTAACATTGATCAATGGCTAGACTTGATTTTTTTTTCATCAACTTTATGAGACTTAATGAAAATTGCCTACCTGCATCTTGTTAGTGTTTGAAGGAATGTAAACACTGAATAAAATTTTGGTATAAAAACTAAGATTGTTACATTGTAGCAGAATAACCGCATGTGCAGCACCATGTTTGCTATCTAAGGGGAAGAAACTTTGCATGCTGGCATCAGAATATCTTTGATTTAACATCATGCCCCTGCTGCTCTACAGTGCAGCCAGTCTTGTGTCCCATTACTCGTTCTCCTGCCCCAAATTTGCGGCTCCTATCTCGCCAGCCATGTTTGCTTCCTTTTGCTAATTCTTCCACTTTCTGACCTACCGACCTCTTTCAATTCTTCATTTCCTCTTGTTCCACTATTCTTCACCTACAACTGTCACCCCCCTCTCCCAGTCTGTTGGGTTCCATGTTTCCCCTGCCGCGTATCATCTTTGCCATGGCTCGGGATGGGCTGCTCTTCTCCTTCCTGGCCCGCGTCAGCGAGAGGAAATCCCCCATTACATCCACTATAAGTGCTGGAGTTATGTCCGGTAAGATGAATAGGGAATGTGAAAAAAAGAGGGGAAAGGAAAATAGAGGTCTGCTTTAGAGGAGAGGGAAGGAAAGAGGGGGGTTAAGAGGGCTGGCCATAGTGTGAGGAGGAAGAGTGTATGAGATGATATGAGAGCTGAATTAAAGAAAATCAAAAGAAAAAAAGAAGTATAACCTGCATGATCAGGGCACAAATTGCAACAGAGAAAGCCTGACTTAATCATGACTTGTGAATCATTTAAATATATTTTTCAAAATCATTTGTAACTGTAGTTTCTACTTGGGTTGTGTCGTAGCAGATACTAATACACTTGCTGTGAGCTTTTGATTTGTTTCACCCTTATGACAAACATGTTTGTGACCTACACACATAAAGTCTACAGCCAGGCTAACAGCTCTGTGAGGCTATACAACGCAGTGCTGCCCTGAGCTAAATGCTAACGGCAGCTCCAACTCTCCCTTGCTCTTCGAAGCTATCATGGCGTTCCTGTTCGACTTGAAGGACCTGGTGGACCTGATGTCAATAGGGACGCTGCTGGCCTACACACTGGTGGCTGCCTGTGTGCTGGTGCTCAGGTAAGGTATATAGAGTTTAACCAGGGACACCCACGTCCACACCTTTTCAAGAATTGTTGAAACTTCATGCATGAATGCAAGGTGGAAATCACACTGGCAAGCAGCTGGAGAAGCAGAGTAATTTCCATGGTGATGCAGCTTGAGGCTGAAACGCTTTACAGTTCGAGCACCACCTTCCTGCTGCCACACGTATTTTTTATCTCTTTTTAGCAAGCGGTGAACCTTAGCTTGGCATTCATGTTGAAAGAAGTTTCATACTAGAAAGATTTTGACTGACTTAGTAAAGTCTCATTGGTAAAACAGCGTGTGTTGAATTGTGCCAGGTACCAGCCTGAGCAGCCCAGTCCGGTGTATCAGATGGCGAATACCCAGGAAGATGCAGAGCTGAGCGACAGCATCAGTGCCCCCAGTATGGGCATCCTGCCGGGTATGGAGGAGAGGTTCAGCTTTAAGACCCTCCTGTTCCCAGACAACCCTGAGCCATCCACTCTGTCCGGTTTCACGGTCAACATCTGTGCCTCCGCCATGGGTAGGTGATCCTAAAAGGCCTACTTAAATACAAGAGCATGCAATAAATATAAATTGTGAGAGTTGATGTGTTGATGTGTGCAGAGTTCCACATGAAATAACGTAAAAACATCATGTGCTTCTGCAGGAACGTTGATCTTGGTGTTCAGTATACTGGCAGTGCAGGGAGGCACGGCTGTGTGGAACATCATAGCCCTCAGTGTCATCTTCATGGTGTGTCTCCTCCTCACCTTTGTCATCTGGAGACAGCCTGAGAGCAAGACAAAACTTTCCTTCAAGGTTTGACTGCAGACACTCACTCTATGTAGAAAAGTATGGATTAAAAGCAGTTGCTTCGGGATGTTTTTCCAACACCAGCTCTGGCCCTTATACTCAATGATTGCCGTGTTTTCTTTCTATGATATTTGACTCTTTAGGTTCCACTGCTCCCCTTCATTCCAGTGATCAGCATGTTTGTCAACGTTTACCTGATGATGCAGCTGGACAGAGGCACATGGATACGATTCTCTGTCTGGATGGTTATAGGTAGGTAGTCACCATTACCATCATCAGAAACAGTTCAGGTCCAGGGCTTACACTGACTTACTAGGTACCGTAATTGCAGTGATCCCTTAAAGGAAAACAGTCTTTTGACTTGACACCGTCATTTGAGTGTCTCTGGCTAAAACAACCATTCTCAGACTTTTTCTGGCATGCCAAATAAAGTTCACCCCACAGTGTATATCAGTCATTAATGATGGTAGAGGAAGCAACGAATCAGAAAGGATCCAAGCGGAATGTTAGTGAAATGAATGTCAGGAACGATAGCATCAGTTTTTTTATTTTCCCAACATAAACCATTCTACTTGCTTTCATGCCATATTTGTCCCCCCCTGCTCCTCCACACCCCCACAGTGGAGCCTGCCCCAGTAGTTTGAGAACAGCTGGACTAAAGGATAGTTGCTTTTCCTACTGATACACTTCACTGCAGATTCTCTCAGACATTGCGTAATTGCATGCTTAATTTAAGTTTAGCGAGTGTATTACACCAATGTTTTTTGCTTGGCTTTCTCAGGTTTGGTGATCTACTTCACCTATGGCATTCATCACAGCGCTGAGGCAGCTTTGGCCCGCTCATCTCCAGACACAGAGATGAACAGCTTCAAGCACGAACAGGAATTGGAGACCATGTCTCCAGAAAAGGAGGCTTTCCTGCACTATGCGATCAATGCCAAGGAAGAGGACGATGGAGATTTGTAGGAAGCATTAGAACATGCTGCGTACATCTCAACCCGCCCCGACGCCAGTCTGTCTGTGTATATTTGATCGGACAACTCCCAATCCGTCACTGATACTACTCCCTTTTGGGGAAAGTAATGATTTACTTGTGATGTTCCCCCTTAATTGCTGGGTAGAACAACAAGATTTCTGAAGCCATAATTGACATGTTCATTATTTCATTTTGTAATAAGCTTGTTACCCCCTTTTGCTTGGCCTTGAGCTTCAACTGCTCATCACTGCTTGGCTGTCTGAGGGGGGAGGGCTCATGTTGGAGACACGAAACATGTCTGTGTTTCAGGGAGGTTCAGAGATAGTGGGACACCATGATATTTGTTTCTCTTCAGGATGGGTTGCAGTTCTTTGGAGAGTGTCTAGGTTACATTGCTGGCAGTAGGGCTATGTGCACAGCTTTCATCTGGGTGTCAAAAGGTTCAACAGAAGTCTTTCTGTTACAGGTCCAGAGTGTAGGGTTTAGTGGCATCTAGTGGTGAGGTTGCAGATTGCAACCAGCTGAACCCTCCCTTACAGAGGCTGCAAAAAATGTGAAACGCATGAAAGGCCCTGTCTAGAGCCAGTGTTTGGTCCGTCCATTCTGGCCTGATGTGGAAACATTGGCAGTGTGGTGAACTGGGGGCTTGACCCCCCTGTCAATATAAAGAGCTAATTCTCAGATAACAAAAATACAGCAAGTCTTATTTTCAGTTGATTAGACACTAATGAAAGCCTGACGATGAATATTATATGACATCTTTGTCAATAGATCCCCTAAGTTCTACACACTGCAACTTTAAAACATAATATCTACTGTATATATCTACAAAATTCTTCAAATCAGGTGACACACTATTAAAGTGGTTTTAAATACAGTTTGGAGCTACATTCTGTTACATCTGCCAGCTCTTATGTAACTGGTGTTGACATGCTGCTGCAACCATTCTCCCCGACAAATGAGAGCTTGCACAATTCACACTTGGCTTGTCAATGATATAATTACCCCTGTTCACTAGTAGAAATGGATGTTTGGGCCAATGGCTGCACCTCCTTTTGTGGACCAGCAGGGAGCCGTAGCGAAGTCTCCATTAACTCCAGTTAATACTCCAAAGGACTGCATTGGTAGCAACTGAGGCACCAGTGTTTTTCTTACAAAGGGGGAAAGCCTGGCATCCGATTGCGGTTATACGCTGTAGTGTTTATGCACATGCACCTCTTAGCAAGGAGCAGCCGTGACCAATCACAAGCTTTGGGTCTGGCTGCAAATTATGATGCAGAAACTGCTGTAGCAAAATATTGAACAGCATACCCTGTTGGACAATTCCATCCTCTGATAGAGAGATTCAGAGGGGGTGATTTGGTCTAAAGCCCACCGGGATCATTTTTAATTTTCTTAACTGATAACCTGATTTTATATCCTCCTTACATTAATAATAGCCATTGTTTAAATACTCTATTTTGGGATATTTTATACCCTTGGTAAATATATATATAAAATCTGATATGTGAATCCTAATCCATGTCGATCATCAGGTGATGGCATTGACAGTGGCTGAATGTCAGTTAATGTCATGTAACATTGGATGATAGTGGATTTTCACAGCGCTGGCTGCTGTGACTTTTTGCATCTGTAGCTTGTAACATTTAGAACTTTAAATGTTCAATTTGGATTAACTATTTGTTCTCTATGCCTTTTCTCATGCTTATCAACATCTTTTTATTACCCTCTTCCTAAAATGTGGTAATTTCCAGGGTTTTTAAGAAGAATTAAGAAAAAAAAAAGCCTAAAAAGAATTTCACCACACTTGCATTTATTTCCATCCTTTTTTTGTGCTTTTACATTTTTTTCTTTTTTCATAAACTTAAGAGCACTAATATTCTTCTTCAGTTTTTCAGATTTTGTGCTGCTCACTCTCAGGCTACATAAGGATCTATGCAACTTTTTATGCAGTAGTACCCCCTCAGCTGTCAACAGGCTTTAGTATTATGTTCATGTTATGTTATATCACGTTCCCATTAGTTTAAAGATAGAAACATATATAATCAAGATTGTGTACATAAGATATTGTTTATAATTCATGCAGTAAATTATTTGTAAATTGGAGAAAAGGCTTACTTTATGTTGCCCTGTTTGTGTCGAACATAGTGTTCCCTTTGTTGTGCTTACATGATCAGTGCAACTGAAACTTTACCCACAGTTTTGGTGAAGTTGACACCTTCGCTTTGATTTATCCATTAATGCCTTACCCATGCATTTTAATAACACTCACAAATTTGCAGTTTCACTGATCAAAAGCACATGATACATCCCATTTCCCATAATTTCCTTTATTTCAAAGAAGTATAGCCATGCACTGTATAACATACCAAAACAACAAGAGTATTTTTTCTGCAGAGCTTGTGTTTACTTCTGAAATAAATACCATGTATATACACACACAGTACATAAATAGATTAAAGGAGCTCCTTATTTCCCCTTTGATGCTGCATTAAAACCTCACTGACCTTAGCTTTCCATCCGTGATACATGTGCCACATAATTATCCTTTTGATGTTTAAATCCATCAGCAGGTGGATGCACAGCTGCTTGCCGTTTATGTCATTTTGCTGTGATTACATCACGTTCTCAGACTTTTTCTTGGCCGTTTGCTTTCAGTGTGTTAGTATAACTACATGTAAATGCTGAAAAAGCACAAAAGCAGTGTCTATTTGAGTCTGCCACTCATCGTCACAGGTTTCTCATTTTGTTATCCGTCTCTGTGATTCTCCTCAGCCTCACTGAAGAGGAGCCTTTTTTTCTTCTCGCTGCATTTACGCACAAAACTTTTTGAAATTACCAGTCTCATATTGTCATGCTGTCGACATGGCTGTCAACCAAATGTGCATTGTGGTGAGCAGGAGAGTTAGAGCTTTTCATCCATATTAGTTTGTACAGCTGTCAGTTTATCAGTGGACGACAATGTGGAAGCTTCCAGGTCTCCATCAAAGTGCTCAACAACCGTCTGATATGTGACTGTTTCTAAAAAGGAAAAAGCTTTTTTTGTTGTTCTTCTTGTTATATTTCACTGTAAAAGTCACTGTGTGTGGGATTTGAATTTCTTTACTTTGGCGCCACCTGTTGGTATAATCGGGACCGACCTAGGGATATTGAATGAGAGTCTGAGAATAAATCATGGATTTTCACACAATCGCAAATAAATCCCACACATAGTAACTTCACTGTTATGAGTCAAGAATGTCTGAATTGTTTTTGTTTGTCTCCATGTTCACCGTTTCCCCCTTTTATTGTTTTGTTTTTGTTTTTTTCGGTTTCACGCATCAATCCTGTAAATAAAACGAGCCTCTCAAAAGCCAGACTCCTTCGTCCGGTGGCTGTTCTAGGAGAAACCCTCTTCTGGACGTATAGCGTCGGCACTTTTCATCCTTACTTCTCACACGATCCAGCAGAGGGCGCACATGAGTTGGAGATAAAAGCCGGGGCGCCTGAGCAGAAGGATGCTCTGCCAGGTGTCGGCTGCAGCATCAGCACCGCTCCTCCTCCTCCTCCTGTCCGCAGCATCTCTCTCTCCCTCTCGCCTTGCACTGCTTTCTGCCAGTCAGAGAGAGAGAGAGAGAGAGAGAGAGAGAGAGAGAGAGAGAGAGAGAGAGAGAGAGAGAGAGAGAGAGAGAGAGAGAGAGAGAGAGAGAGAGAGAGAGAGGGGAAAGACGTGCTTGTGTTTCGTTTTGCAACTCCTGCATTCGGCCGACATTCTTAAACGAATCAACAGCAGAGGAGCCTGGAGGTAAGTCGCACAACGGAGATCAGCCTGCGAGGGTGTTTGTGATGCTTCTTGAGCCAGCGTCGGTTTCTTGAGGAAGTGTCGCACGTATTTTTGCCGATATGATTGGGTCTTGGTGCTGATTCGGTTCGCTCATAGCTAAATACGGATTTGATCCTTTTATTTTGGCAGCTCCGATGCGGCGTAGGCTAGTTTGTGAAGGGATTTGAGAAATTTCAACCTGTTTGTGAAAAAAATAAAAAATAAAATAAATACAAATAGAAGGGGGAAAAAGAGACTAACATGGAAGTTGACCCGCAGACTGTAAGTAGATCAGTGGGTTGAGGCGGAGAATAGCGGGGTTGGAGAGACGGTGAGGTCAGACAGGGAAGAGGAGGTTGGTGTGATGGATGGAGCAGGTCAAGTCTCTGTGGATGATGCTAATGATCAGGCATAGATTATCCAGGCTTTAGACCTGACTGCAGCTATGATCCACTGTACTGAGAGGTGACAACACACTTTGAAGGAAGTTGTTTTTTTTTTTTTTCTTGCCCAGTCAGATTTGTGTGAATGCCGGAGTTTGCACTGCAATTACGAGTAATAGAAATAAAAATGGATAACAAAAAAAAAAAGGTTCCTATCTCTAACTGTTTTTCCCTTTAAATAAATGTCAGAAAAGATCTTTCATAATTGTGTTTTGGTGCTCTTATGCTGACTCAGCCGTTGGAAGTGGTTTTTGAAGATGGAGCAGTGTGTGAAGTTGAAATAAATAATTTAATAAAAAAATATGCTTTGTTCAGAGACTGATCAAACCCTCAAGAAATCACTTTCCACAGATAGTGGTTTCCTATGTAAAAATACTTTTACCTGTCTAATTCTTCACTTTCATTTGCCAATAAAGGCAATGACACTGCCTTGCTCCCGCAGCTGTGCAAAGACATCATGTCTCAACATCTTCTAGCTCTGAGGAGCCTTAATCAGATGCACAGTATTCTATGTGCTTTAGCTACTTTTAGCAACAATTCCCATGTCCTCAGCCTCACCTGTAGGCCTCTTAGAAGGAAGGAGGGGAGAGGAAAGACAGGGAATGATGGATCAAGTAAAGGTGAGCAGATTGAGGTCATGTCTTTCACACTCAGCTGCCTCTTGTCCTGATTGATCGCTGTCTGATGATCAGGCTGTCCTTGAGACTGTGGGGGTAGTTTCCCTACCTTTGCGAGGGTGTATGTTGTGTTTACATGACTAAATTAGTCATTTTAACATTTTCAGCTTTGCAACTGTGTGGAGGTTGACGTTGTTTGGTATCTAGCTGCGCTGCCCAAACATGAGGTCAGTAGGTTCAACACTGAGATGTCGTGCATTAAGTAAGTGTGGTTTTTGTGCTTATTGGGATTGTCTGCTGCTATTATCGACCTCAATATCAGAGACTTCCCGCATTTATGGATCTTCTAGTCCATTTTGCTAAATCTTGCCAATCCCTCCCGGGCCATGGCCTTGTGACTGCACGTTGTCTGCTGTAGCTGCTGTAGCTGCTGTTCCAGATGCTGATGCGTGTGTGATTGATTCATTACATCTGACCTCTGCGGTGTCTGAACAGCGATCAATTCAGCAGATCTCTGCCAGGAAAACCACTTGCAGTCAGTGGATGTGTGTGTTTGTGTCAGTGCTTGGGCTCAGGTGCTTGTGTGTTTTTGCAGGTACAACAGTTTGTCACAAAGCCCATGAGTGTAGCGCACCGGCACGACCTTCAAGGTCATTTTATAGGACAGAAGGAAGGAGAAGAAGGAAGAGAGAGGCAGAAAATAGAGATGATAAGTGAAGTGAGGGAGAGAGGGGAGGAAAAGTATGTCAGTATGTCCCTCAGTATCACGTGGAATATGTGTATTTCCAAGGGTTTTTTTTCTTTAAACGTGCTTCTTTTTGCTTTGGACAAAAACATTGTTCTAATTAATACCACAGTGTTAAAAGTAGATCCGTGTGCGCTTAAATAATTTGGAGGCCTCTCTTTGCTCAGGATGTGAGTGCATGTGCGTGTGTGTGTGTTAGTGTGTGTGTGTGTGTGTGAACACAGTGTTAATGAAGTGTCAACACACGCGTTCTCAAATTCACACTGTCTTTTGTCTGGAAGGTGGCAATGAGCTTGTTGTAGCTCCTCCCCTGCAGTCACAGGCAGGACATCAGAGGGTGAACAGAGAGGCACGCCTCCACGAATGACACACATGTACATACACACACACACATACACACACTTGCCTGTCCTGTGGGGAGTCAACATGAAAGACCTTTCCCTCGTGTGTAAGTGTGTGCATCAATCTGCTGAAAATAAAGTCAGTGTACGGGAAGAGCTGCAGAGCTTCCAGTTTTCTAATGTATGTTTGTGTTCTCAGTCATTTTAATTATATTAGTCAGCAAGCTACAGTACTTATTAAGCAAATGAATGCTATGCTGTGAATGAACTGAAGTCAACAGTGTTATTATGAGGACTGAGCCATAAGAGCTGTACTTAACTTGGCAGTAAAAAGCCACAGAAACATTCATAGAGTCCACACAATTCATTTTTTATGATACGTCTCCACACAGTCTTTTTGAGCCTTGTCCACGTCCCCAAAAATACACTAATCTGCCAGAATAGCAGCAGCACGGCAGCATATGTGAATCCTCAAACTGAGCAGCACTCTTCTCTGATATCCCAAAAGACTTCTTGCCCCATCAACTCCCTTTGTCCAATCTATGAAAGCAGTATTTGTGTTGCGCACACACATACACATACAGACAGAAGCAGCTCAAACCATGACCTTTTTTTTTGTTTTGTTTCTGCACATCACCACCACCCAAAACCCTCAGCTCGCTCTATTCTTTGCTCACCTCTCACTGATCCTTTGCCGGTCGTCCCTCCCCCACATCCCCAGGGTTTGCCACTTGCACATTACACATGCACACCAACACTTACACATTACAATACTAACTAGAATCCCCCACATTCCCATCGCCCCCCCCCCCCCCCCCCCCCCCCACTCTCTGCAGCAGCATCATTTATTTGTATTATCATATTTTCCTAAAATATACAGAAGTGACTCAGCCTGTCTGAGTTGCACTCAGCTTTTCTTTGTCTGGGCTGTTTCACCTTTGCCAGCTTTATGTCTGACTGTGTGCGTTTGTGTGAGCATGTGCCAACTTCCTTACGGTCCCACAGAGAATTCCACCATCGCTGAATTCTTTGTCTGCTACTGCTTTGCATTTGAAGTGAGCTCCCATCCTCACCTCTCCTCTTTGTCCCCTCGTACAGTTTTGCCCACCAGCCATGCAAGAGTTAACATTTTTCTCTGCGACAGAAGTGAGGGTAGTGGGTGGAGGGGCTTTGCTAATAACAATGCGGTGCAACCAGCAACCAGCGTGGACAGACGCCCCTTTTTTCCTCTCCACCATGCCACCCCTGTCTGGATCTATCTATCTTTTAACTGCAGGGCTCAAACAATAAACACAAGTCTCGCGTCTTCCTCCTCTTCCTAATTCTCCCCTCCAGACTGGAGCACTCCGTTCATTTCTAATCACGCTCATCTTCATATCAGTTCCTCTTTGTTTTTTGTTCCCAATCCATCTAATTCCCGTTGTCATTTCTTTTTTCATTTCCTGCACATTTGTCCTCCCTTTATCCACCTCAACCACAATCCATCTTTACGGGCTGCACAGCACAGCATAACTAGACAGTGGAGCAGCACCATGTCTGATTTAGAGGAGATTCATTCCCAGTACTCACCAGAAGCAACACTGCAAAAATAACAGTTAAGGGGATGGAAAATTTCATCAGCAAGTGTGTTTTTGCGTGACAGACCTGTATTTTATAAGCCACATCTTCTCTCAGTGAGAAGCTGTCTCTTTGTCTGTGCTCCTGCTGCAGTGATAGTCTGGATGTGTGTAGTTGTGCATGTAGGTGGTACCCATGTTATTTATATGTGCAACTTTGCACATGTGCATGCAAGCACACGCTTTAAGCTCACACTCATTTCTGGATGTGACACTTTAAGGGGGTTTTTTGTATCCTTTTTTGGCACAGTTTGCCGTCTCGTCAGCTAACGAGACAAACCTTGTGTGTGAACATGTGTTGGTGGACGGGCGTGCGAACATGTGCCTCCATTTTTCATTTCGCTTCGGCTAATAAATCCTATTATTGGCATTTTGTGATTTTCTGGCGATTTCATCGCAGGTAGCGCACACCGACTGCCTGCGCACAATAAGGAAATAAATCAGCTTTTATTGCAGATGATCTGATTTTCTCATTCTTCTATTCAGTTAGGCATGACCACCCACTCTGACCCAAGATCCTGCAGAAATCCTGTTACAGGTCCCCCTGCGATCCAGAATGACTCCCCTTGGGGAGCAAAAACTGTGTGTCTGTGGGAGTGGAGTGGGAGAGAGAGAAAGCAGAGGAGGAGAGAAGGATTATTTGGGCAAATGTAGTCTGCTGATGTGGCGTCTATAACGATGAAAATGGGATTGATCACTTGGCCCTGCCCTCATTAACTCTGTATTATTAAGGTACAAGAGGGGCTGGAGGGAGGGAGAGGAGGAAGAGATAGAGACAGACATGAAAAGATTTTTTTGAGAAGGGGATGAAACCGATTGGAATCACTGAGGGGACAAAGCTTAATTGAATCCAGCTAGGAGCTACATTATACTGCAGTCGGGGAAGCTTGTTGATGAGAAGCGGCTCTGTTGCTGTTTATGTGTCTATACATAAAGTGCAGAGCAACAATCAAGCAACTGGAGGATACTATTTTTGGATATCCCCCCGTTCTGCTTCACTGTTCTCTGTGATGCTAATCCCTTTGCTCTGCATAGTGAGCTATTGCTCGGTGCAAACATACAAACACCCGGCCACAGTTTAGTGAATCATCACTTGTGAAATTCTGTCTACAGGGTGTCTGTTGTGTCTTCTGTGAAAATGGAGCGTTTAGCTTATTTCAGTGCTATTTCTGTCTGTGTTGTGTAGCTGACAGAGATGGGAGGAGAAGGAACGGATGACTAAAGCTTAGCTTATTTCTGAATAGACTTTCTCACTAAGCTATATCCTGCTGGATGATTGTGAATAGATTACAAGGACAAGGAGAAAAGGAATACTTTTCCAAAATGGACAAGAGGATGATTGTTTATGTGTGTGTTCAGGATTTACTGGTTTATTTGCAGTGATACTGTATGTGCAGAAGCCTTAAATATACATACATGTCTGCACAGGGTAGATGCTCACAAGTTAACACTTTCACACACAGATTTTAACTCAATCCAGCCTCGGGAAGGTGTACAAGGATGATGTCATAAGAGATTAATTACATGGATGCAAAGACACAGTATGTTCTGTGTTAGAGGACTGGGGTTTCATCTTCAACTGGTATACTGCATTTTAATGGAAATCCTGCGCTAAATCTAATTATGTTGTGTGCAAACATGCAGGAGTCATAAATTATGGTGGCACACATGTCGAAGCTCTGTCCATTTGTGTTCCCCCCAACTCTTTTGCTTCTATTTCAGTGTGCTGGAATTCACACCTCTGCAGAAGTATGTGTGTGTATATATGGATGAAAGAGAGATGGCACAGAATGTGTGTGTGCATGTGTGTGTGTGTGTGTGTGCGTGCATGCATTGTTGGGGTTCTCCTGGGACCAGGGAGCTATAAAACCTGTCTGCTCTCCAGCGGGGGAGGAGAGGAATAAAGCAAAGTGCCAAAGACAAATGGCTCCTGTAACAGCCACATGTGCTGCTGGACCGACAACAAAGACACTGAGAGCAAGCGCGTGTGCATGTGTTGATTGCGTGTGTGTCTGTGCAGGTGTGTGACTGGCACACAATCTGCTCACATTCACATACGGTCTTCGTGTTGTAACATGTGTATATATGTACATCTGAAATCTAGAAAACAAGTTGCGTGTAACACGTCCTGCCTGGCTTGGCTAAATCGAGCAATTTAGAGAAAAATGTACGAGATTCTGTGGCAAATTTGTTCTTTGAAATAAAATTGCGTGCAGGACATAACTGTGATCCACTGAATGAAAAGAAGATTCACAGTTGTTCATATCTTCTCACCTTGACACTTGAATTCCCCTCTTATATTGTAATTCCACATCATGAAAACCTAAGGGAGAGGGGGGTTGAATCTTTTTTGAAATTACAAATATTTTCTTTTGACCTTCCCCTCGATATAAAAGAATACACCGCCCTCCCCCACAATATTTCAAAATATTAACACAAACATACCACCAACAAGATGGATGGATGAATATTCCAGCAACCTCTTATGTTTGACTAAAGAGCTGCTCAATGAACATTTATTACAGGCACAAAATGACTGAACCGAGCACAACTCTGTGAGCGCTGCAATATTCTCGCCCCATTCCCTGATTCCCTTTAATGAAAACACATGTGAATTAGATCAGATGATGCTATAACCTGATACATATGAGATCTGACTGTCCCTCAGATTAGCTATAAGATGCCTGCGTGTGATGGGATGTTTATATATATATATATATGCTTTATCAATCCAAACCAAATCCAATGCTTTATTTTAACAATTTTCAAGGTTAGGAAAATGCTTGAATTCTGCAAACTTAATTTTATTTCGCCTTTGCATTTATAGTTACAGTAATTTAGATGTGATGATAAAAGCTTCCAGAGTCTGGAAAATGTAGTTTTTGGCACCTTGAAAAGTGCTTGAATTCTGCTCTAAAAGCTGTATGAACCTTGCCTTCAGCAAAGTTTCTACACTTCCTCAACTGCAGAACAGAAAGGTATTAAATGGAAATACATGTTTCATCAGTAGGAGCAGTTAAGGGCTCATTAGCATTACATATAGTAAAGGATTTCAATAATTACTTCTGCCTGCTCTCCTGGGCTTATATGAGCAGGTCGCTTCAGAAACGGGGCTGTATAGCTCGTACTATAGAGGTTCAAATGATGTACACCCTTCCATCAGGATAATTAGAAAGCTGTGGCTCTCCTGTGACAACTCTCCTCCCCTCTGTATCCATCTGCACGTCTCATCTCTCCCACCTCATGTCTGCTTCTCATGCTTTCACCCACATAGACCTGCTCACTTTCAGAGAGAAAAGACAATGAAGAGGGCCCCTTTCTTTTCCAATTCCACTATAGATTTTATTTTTCTCTCCATTTCCTGTGAGCCATGTTCTCAGCTCATCATTTCTCACCTTCTGAGAAGAGTTTTCTATGGTTAAATGCAGCACTTGACAGGTTAGGAGCCCAGTGAAAACTACAAATTCCAGTCCTTGGCTGAATTTGATCACTGCTGAGATATCGTCTTATCCTGCCTCCACGCTCTCATCGCTTCAGCGATGCGTCTATCTACCCACTTGCAGGGATATGATTGCTCCTACATGATTATTATATACCTCGTCGGGGAAAAAAAAAACCTGGCTTTCACACAGCGACTGTGTGTATATTGTGTGTATATGTCCATGCATGGGTGTGAGTTCACATGTGAAAGCATTGCACAGCAGAATATATGCATGAGCTGTTAGTGTAGAAGCATAAAGCTAACCTTCAGAACAGCCCGCCTCTTTCTAACACTGACCTTTTCCCCTGATGGAAGACGCATGGGTCAGGACGCGCATTCTGCAATTCCCAGGGATATGGCATTGCCATGACAACCGAAGCAGGACTGTTCAATTTTTCTTTAGATTTGCCTCCTGCTGTTTTCCCAGAGGAGCTCATACTGAGTAGCTACCTCAACTAGTAGGTCTCACCATCAGGTGATACAAAGCCTGCCTTCATTATACATTCCAGCCAAGATTACCTCAACATGCATACATGCAAGAATAATATTAGTCTTGTACTCTCTGTTATTCCATCAAAAAGTCCAAATCAGTGCCTCTTTTAAATACTTTAATTCTGAAAGAATCTAACATATCACCACCAGGTAAATTTATCTTACCTATTCATCATGGGTAACTGGTACAGAAATAATGTACTACTGTGCACCATTAGCAACAGTGCATACACAACTTGTAAAGTCAAACATGGTACTCACTGTCTTTTTTGCAGTGTTTCCAACTCAGAGAGATGAGGCTCTGATGATCATAGACATTTGGTGCACTTTCATAATTCGTATTCCAGTCAAAGGATACATCAAATCAGTCCCTCACCATCACTAGTTCATCCACTCACTCCCATGTGATCCTCTTTGCTTTTAGCATCTAAGTAGGTTTGTCACCAACATAAGGCAATGCGACAGCGGGGAGAACCTGTCAAGTTTTTTTCCTCAGACGCGTCTCCTGAAGAATCCCAAGATACACCTAATTTCTGATGCTCTTTATCATCACCACAGGCCCTTTTGTTCACATAGTCAGACAGGCTCTTTTGTTCTCTGTCTCACTGTGTTTAGGGTTTTCCCAGATTGGTTTTGTCTGCCTTGCTGTGAGGTGATGTGCAGCTTATTGTGGTTCAGCCACTGTGACCAAGCTTATAGCACTCAGCGGCCCAAGACTGCTGTCATCAGCACAACCTCCTGTGCTACATCAGTGCTCTAATCGATGTGCCACCCACTCTCTAATACAACTCTCTGTATCATTCTCTCCCTCCCATTCCTCTCTTTCCCTGCCTCTTTGAGTTTTGTCTCTTTTATAATTAGCTAATTATTTGATTGTGTGCACCAGCTAAGGGTAAATATTAGCAGGGTGCACGGAGGCAGAGTGAATTATCCTACATGTTGTTTGTTGAATCTCAAGCAAATATTGCCAGTAAACAAATGCTTATTTTGAAAAATATCTTCCATCAATATCTGATGGCAAGTGAAGATGCATTTCAGAGTATTAAAAGTTAGTTATTAAGGTTTCAGAATCCTCTAGTAAAACAACCTTTTTTTAACCTTATTCAATTCACCAAGTCCCCAAAAGTTCTGTCAAATGTTCTTTGAACACACTCTTCAGGAAAATATGATAATATCCCCGAATTGCTTTTAAGCCGACGGCCTTCAGGAATACAAATCATATCCTTGAATGTTTCCCGTCCCAGTGCATTTGGACAAAATGTAGCTCTACTCCCGATTGGAGCAGCCGTCTTAGCAGTTCACTCTGTTCACTGATGTCGCTGCCACAGGACACATGGAGAAGGCACCTGCTAATGAGAACAGACTCCCCCCGCCACACATATAATTAGAGGGTGGGGGTTCTGTCTGAACTGTGGAATCCACTCATATAGTTAGGGTGATGGTTTGAAGACATATATTTGACTACACAATGACCATCTCAGTCTAAATATACAATAATCACTGCCTGCACTGACAGATGACTGCACGCAACAGAGGCTGCGTTTGACAAACAGGTGAACAAAAGATCCTCAAACGCAACTGAGTCCATAAATATTCTGTGGCTTTTATGCTTCTGGTTCAAGGCAGAAGGAGAATTCCTCAAACAGCTCTTGCATAATTATGGAGAGATTGAAATGTAAAGAGACACCTGGAAGTCTTTCCTCCGAGAGCAAAAACATAACAGAGTCATTTCATGTTGTCAGAGTCAGTATCCTTTTCTCACGTGTGCTTGTTTATTGGTTTGGGTTTTTTCCTCTTTTCATACCGCTGTGATAAAACTATCCTGCTTTGACACGGTGTGACAAAAGCTCTCAGACATTTGCCCTCCCTGCCATCTGCTCATCTACTGACTGTACATGTTTCAGTGGCAGCACATACAGTCGGTTACTTTGAAATGGAGTCTACTCGTGGTGTCGCAGCGATCTAAATCTCGGTTTTCTGTCCACCCTGCAGAATGCTGATTTTAAATAAGGCAGGGTGCGCTGCTGTTGTGGGCGATCGAATCGTGGCATTGGCTAAATCAGCCATATGGCATGTTAGAGAAGGCATGTTGAGAGAAGAGTGTTAACCCTCCTGTAGTGATCAGACCTACAAAATGGATTTATCCCTCCTGAGCTGGTGTTTTTACTCCTCAACTGTTACAACATAATTTTAGCTTGCATTGTATTTTTTGGAACATATTTTGACTGCAGATGTTTTCCCACTATCCTCTACCTTCTATTTTTCAATGTCTCTTGAGGAAAAAAGCTCATTACAAAACAGGTTGCACCCTTCCCTCTCTTCCTCCTTCCTGTCTTCATCAGCCATTCCCAGGGTGATTCCTTCACTTACATACAGTCTGTAGCCTCAGCTATCCCTCTCTTCTCTCTTCACTTGTCTCTTTTCTTTCTGCCCTCCAGTGAACAGCTATCATTATTTGATCATTCCTATTATTAATGCTGTACTACTCTTGCTGGTTACAATATGAGCATAATGCTCTTTGTGTATTTAGCCACGTTAAATTTTACACTCAAGCAGCACAATTTAATGTATAGTGTTTTGTATCAGAAGATGTTCATAAAAAATACAAAAGCCTTTAGAATAGAAACAAGGTAGTTCAGAGACATGTCCTCTTATGCCTCCACAGTCTTGTCCCATGGGCAGCCTGTTGTGTTTAGTTTGAAATGACCATCCATTGATATGAGTCACACAAATAAAGAGCTCAAGCCTCTGGGCTATGCACAGTTGATTTCTGAAATTGCAGCTACCCAGACCAGACTAAATATAGAACACCTTAAGTGGCTCTGTGGGAAAGAACAGAATAACTTCTGTGAAAGTCTCTGCATTTCAGCCATACTTGTTGGCCTTTCTTACAGTTTCCTTTGTTGTCTTTGCTTTCAGGTTGAACAGACCTCCCGCTTTCTGAAGAGCCATCAAAGACAACGTTGTTAACTCACAGTAAATGCGAGTTGAAGTGAAAAAGATTTCATGAGATGACATTTCGTCCCTGGAATAATCAACTGAAGGGCCATCATCACACAGACCCTGAAGAGGAGAGATAGGGAGGAAAGAGACATTTGCAAGTCCATAGATGGCCTCAGCACCCTGCAGGTGTCTTTGAGCACGCCAATAGAATCGGTCGGTCATGAGCATCCCAACTGGTTACCAGGGACTGAGGGCCAATGTTGACAGGGGAGAAAAGATTGGTAACAAAACCCAGATGCAGTTCCCCCAAGCAGGGGATGATAATGCCAATCGATTGTCCTCAATCGGCAATCACGAAGGAAGAGGGCTTATAGAGGATGCAGGATTCAGCACAGGCTCAATTCCTCCTTTGGTCTCTCAGAGTGAATCTCCGGACAAGTTAGTGATCTGGGGTTCTGAACAGCAATGCATGGAGCCTGATCTCAGAGAGTTTGAGTGTCAGGAGATACATACGTTTTTGGGAAACAGGGATCAGGAGGAGGACAATGAAGAGGAAGACGATGGAGGTAGTCTGAGAGACGGAAAAGATGAGGGTGCCATGTCCATATCCTCAAGCTCAACTGCCAGTTCTGCTTCTATCGGAGTGAGGAGGAATGACAACGACAGCAACAAAGTGGAGGGTAGAATACAGCGGGGTAAAGAGGTGCAGAAAAGGATTGCCTGTCATAGCACTGAAGAGCTAGACACATGTGTGACAGGCTCAATAGAGAAAAGGGACACCAGGTCAGGTAGGGCAGGAGACAGGGAGAGACGGAAGGGAGGTCTGAAGGAGTCCAAGTCGGAGACAAATGTGTTTGTGTCCAGTCTGTCAGCCGTTTGCCTCAGCGGGAGCCTGTCAAGTGCACTGGATAGTAGTGGAGAAGCGCCATCTCTCATCTCTCTGTCCAACTCTAAGACCAACCCATATCCCAATACAAACAACACTACCTCAGCCCAGACCAGAAGAAGGGCAGCCCCTGTAGATGCCAACCAGAACTCCCCACCATTACATGCTCAAGAGAAACATGGCCGTCCTCAATACTACAGCCAGGATCATAGACAGGAGGATGGAAGTCAACATAGAAATGGCTTGTCCTCTGATGGGGGCCTGGGCCAAAGGAGGAAGGCGGGATTTGAGGAGAGGGTGATGCCACCTCGACGACAACAGCTTGTCAGACCCCTCTGTCAGACAGAGATGGGAAGATCAACGAGTTTGGTAGAACCAAATGCTCACCAAGCTGAGACAGGGCAACCTTTCTCTAGTGACCCCTCTCCAGATTCACACAGCAATGGGTCAAACAGAAAGTTTACAAAATCGTCTCTACGCGAGCCGTCAGATTTCTCCCCCCTGTACAAAGCATCTGGATTCTCGCAGCCCAGACAGCCCAACCAGGCAGCCCCAAGAGAGGCTCCACCTGCTGAAAAACAGACTGCTGCAGCTGCATGGCGTAATTCAAGTCCTTCCAATCCTTCCACTTCAGAGAAGAGACCCCAGACTCAGCTCACATACAGAAGGAATTGCTCCAGTCCCAACAGGACGGGAGTTGATTCCAGGTCATCTACCCCTCCCCACTCCCCTCTCAGGACACCCCAGGGTTCACCACGCAGGCAACCCTCCATGTACCTCGTTTCCAGGAGTGTCTCTGGGGTGATTAGACACATCCCGTCAGGATGCAACCCTGCTGTAACAACATCAGCTCAGGGCTATAGCAACAGTTGCATGAGAGCACCAGTCAAAACCAATATAAGCACAAGTGGAATCCCCAAAGCGCCTCCTAACAACCAGCAGAGCTCGAACCACAACGCAAGCCCCAAAGAGAGCTCCCCATCACCTAAACTTAAACCTAAAGGAGTTCGGCCCAAAATCATTACCTATGTCCGAAAGAATCCTCAGTTCAAGCCTCAGGCTTCTGACGGACCTTATCAGGTATCCTCTCTACCATCCCGACTCTCAGCATACACACACGGCCAAACAGCCACCTCCTTCAAAGACCCCCCTAAAGACCCCTCCAAGTCTGATGCAGAAACCAGAGGAGCCCCAGTACTCAGTGCCTCCAATCTGCTTTATGACAAATACCGCCAAGAGATGCAGACAAACGTCTTCCCATCAGGAATGCTGAACAGGACTATCAGGCCCCCTGGACACACACACACTGTCCCTCCTGCACACACACACAGCCACACAGCACCCCCAAAACTGGGCAGCAAAGCAGACAACTTCTACGGGCCAACATCAGAGGTGGGTGCAGTCTTTATTATAAGTAACTGATTTTAAGGTCTTTGTTATACATATTTCTTGGAAGACAGAAGCATGTATTCTGATCGTTTTTGTTTGGTATTTGGCTCATTCTCATTCAACAAAGGATTTTCTATCATGCTGAGATTCTGCATAATCCATTACCACAACACATTCACACAAACAGTGAAGGACAAAAATAGCATTTAATTATGATGGTTCCCATATCAATTAGCAGGAGAGAACTACTTTGTGATATACAGTACGCCACCATATGCATTAAGTACAAAGACAAACCCCTTCTGTTAAAGTAGTTGACTCTGCATATCGGTTTCGCGAGCTGCTGTCCATAATTTCTGTCCCACAGTAAACCATGTATAATTGATCACAGCTCTTCTCTCCCACTCTCACAAGAGCTGCTCATTATCGCTTTAAAATCATTCCTTATTGATTCTGATTAAATAGCTTCATTTGGCATTCATATTCATACAGCGTCAAACACCAGCATGCGGAAATAAATACTTAATGCATTTTGAAGTACAAAGCCCACAGGGACAAGATGATTCTCAATGCTTTGTATGTCGCCGCATGTACAGTACATTAGCATTTTGTCCAGCACGCAGGGTAACGCCGTTGAGAGACAGCACTTACTCTTGAATTACGCTGCAGATGTTAAACAGGTCAAATTTCTGGATGTCAGTTCCCCTGCAGGTCTGTGTTACATTTTCTTGCAGAGCCAATAGTATCAGATATGCTGTGATCCACGTTTCATCAGACTGTTTATTTCTTCTACTCACAGCTGAAATCAGATCTGTGGGCACACTGCAGTCAGACAACCAAGATGGTTGTAGAAATTGCTAGCTATTGCACATGATCAGCCTTATCACAGTCTAAATACAGAATGTCTGATAAAGAAGAATGTAGTCTTTTTGGATATAATGACAGATGTAATACATAAGTATGGCGATGGATAATTAGATTACAGGGTGAAATGTTTTGTTTCTCAGTATGCTCACGATGTCACAGGAAAAATATACAACATTAAACATGTCATGACAGTCAGCTGCTAAACACATTAGCATGTAAGTGAAGGGCAGCAGAAAATACCATTGGATGCTCATGGACTTTCCTTTACAGACAATAATTACATCTGCGAGGGCTTCAAGGCGATTTTATAGTCATAGCAGACACATGCATGTATGAGAAGGTAACAAAGTTACAGTTTGTGTACAACTCATTCAAATTAACTTTGCCCCTTTTCTTGAAATACCTAATATTTGTTTTCAGTTGGTGTCCCAGGGTAAATTATGGGGAGTAGAGGACAGAAATATTGGATTTTCTCTGGAAAAAGGAAAATGACTTCTGTTGTAATGTCGGACTATTTTTGCAATTTACATTCTAAAAATGAGGATATAGTGTTTGTACTTTTCAAACACTTCATCATTTTGATCTCTAGGTGGGAAGATCTGCCAGTTTGAAAGGGAATACTGCTGAGGACGCGCTGCAGGCCCGCACGGCCAGTCAAGCCGGAGGGAGCGGCAGTCTGCTGCGCTCTGGCAGAGGTCTGCGTCTGGGCCTGGGGGCTGTCACCAGAACCGCCACGGGCTCGGCCAAGGGCAGAGGACCAGGTCAAGCTCAGAGGTCAACGCTGGTCTTCAGCCAGCCAGTCCAACCTGTCAGTCCAGCAACCAGTCAGAAAAGCCAAGATAACACAGGTAAGTAAAACATTTCCTCACAGAAAACAGCTAGAATCCCAGATGGAGATGGCCTCCTTTCAGCTACTGTACGTGTCTGATTTTTATTTCAGCAACCCAAAATTTGACACGCTAGAGAGCTACCTTATCTTTCTTCTCCTCTGCAGCAGCAAGCAGTGGTGGGACTGTTCCCCCCTCAAATTGGCGTGAGATGAAGGCAGCTCATTAAAATGCGTTCTCTGAGATTAATTTTGGCTGATCTGATTGGAGGGCTTTAAGAAATACTCTGAGGGGACTTTTCCTGCTCCAGAAGGCAGCCATCTACAAAACAAAATAAATAAATAAATAAAAGCTGGCTCAGACTTTGTGCCCCCACACAGCGAATTTCTAATTCAGATAATTCAGATACCACCTCTGACTGCTGAAGTCAGATTTACATTACAGTTCGACTGTCACTGGAATATTGAAGTATGAAATTTGCTCACCACCCTGCACACTGCTGGAAGGCCGTGCCATTTATCACTTCCATGCATGTTTGATCTGCTCTCTCCCTGAGCGCGATAAACCGGACAGACACTCAGGAAAATACACATAGACATACTGTACACGTGCATGTGTACACTCACAGATACCCAGAACTGCACAGACCTGATTGATCAGCATAGTGTTATGATGTGCCAGGCTTCCTCATCATAATCCCTATTAATACATATGTATGGTGTCTCACTGCTGCCTGGCCCTCTGGGAACTACAGACTTTGAAGTGCAAAGCAATTAACTCTTAAGTAACGTCAGTATTTTCCTGCTGGAATCATCTCTCATCCCTGCTGTACCCTGCTCTACACACACTGCATGGATAAAGACCAGCTAAAATATGTACTGTATATGCAGCATTGGTCAAAGTTTTGCTAATCAATGTCTGGACTTGTGTATGCAGGCTATGTAATTACAGGATTTCAGTGTTTTTATTGTTGTTGTTTTCATCTGGAGAAGCCTGAGCCATAACAATGTGCCAAATTGTGGTTTTCTAAGGTAACATTTAAGGTACCTGTGAAGGGAAAATCTCTTCATCTTCCATACACATATTATAGTAATTTTGCTGTAAAGCTATTGTGAAACAGTCAAAGTACTCCAACTTCTCGCATAATTACTGGGTAGGTTTTAAACTCTGGTATTGTCATGTTAATGAGGATGATCCACTTATAGGACAGGACGTCTGTGCTGAAGCTACTGTGATTTCTGCATATTGAGTCTCTCGCCCTGCCTTCTTGAGAGCAGTAAAGCTTTGCTTGAGTACTTCAGCAGAGATTGCAATGCACTCAAGTATAATATTTAATAACATGCAATTTAACGGTTTGTGGAGGAAATCCATGCAGGTCGCCTGAACACACCTTGGGCTGTAATTAAAATTGGTCGGTCATTATAGTGCTCATCCCAGCCGCCTGTCCCGTTTTCGGAGCCCAGTTTACATAATTCATTTCGAGTAAGGATGCTCTCTTTTCAGTGAGAGCCAATGGATGTTTTCAAGATGTTTTCATTTCTCAGGGCTTGTTGAGAAACTGAGAAGTGGTGCTTCTGACCCACGGGCAAAATAAATGCTTTTATTCAAATCTTTGGAATGGCTGAAGGGAGAAAACTGCAAGTCCAGGAAAACACACAGGGATTTATGATTTATGAAGCATTTTCAAATGTGCATGTTTGTGAATTTCAGTGCTGCTTTGGTAGGCTACTTTATCAGATGGAGGGTGTTTTACAGGTGCAATTGAACAAGGAAGTGACAAATGTAGGAGAAATGCAGAAAGAGACTTATTGTGGGACTATAACAAAGACAGAAGGACAGTCAAAGTCATATTTATAATTTCATCACCTCCTGATTCCTTTGTAGATGCTCATGAATAATGCGTGTTTTCATTTAGCAGGAGCACAGGGCTGTGATATCCAGGCTAAAGTGGATGTTTGTCAGGCTCACTCCCCCCACCTCCTCTGAGAGGGGATGAATGGAGTGGGGCACAGGAGGGAAATGAGGACATTTATCTTTAATGAACCTGACCTTCTCACTCAAGAGGAGCGAGCTGCAATCTAATAAACAGACCGCATGGCACACAGGCAGATATTGAGGAAGGAGGATAAGTGATGAGTGTGAACAGCAGCACCGATGTTGCTGGAGGGGAGCTCCACTTTTCTCCCTCTTTCTGTCCCACTTTGTTTCTCATCTGGTATTCTTCGACTTGGAGTTTTGTCTAGTGCTGATGTGCTGCTTACCCTGTAGCGTGCACTGGAGCACACCGCTGTGCCAAATGGAGAGGAAAGGAGGGCTGCCCACCTTATCTCTGCAGCCAGCAGGGGATAATACTCGTCTTCTGCACTGCTGGCTGGGGCAGCCAAGATGGGTCTTGTCTCCGAGGCCTGGGGATTTACCCACTGCCCACTGTGTGTGTGCAGCCTTGGTTGTTCATGCCTGCACATTTCATCTGTTTTGCTTTTGGAAACCATAGATTACCACGAGGGAGGATTTCTTCCCATTGCTTACTGACAATAGCAACCACAATTGAGCTATGATTACTTTTTTATCCTCCCTTTTTCTTTGATTCCCTGTCTTTTCTTCTTCTTCTGTAAAGATGTCTTCTCCCCTCTTCATTTTCCCCTCTTTTAATACACCGATCACCAGCCGTTAGTCCATAAACAATAAGGAATTACTGATCATGTAATGAACTATTAAATGCAGGCAAACATGGTGTACATATTGGAAAGATATATCTAAAGATCTAAATTGCGGGTGTCATATTGATCATAACTCTGCCAGCATTAGAGAAATTGCTGGCCACCAGCCCAGTCTGCAAGCACGGCCAGAGCCAAAAGCAGCCGTTAGCAGGTTGTTGTGTGTATAGTTATTATATTTGCTTGCTGTAGCAGCCAGAGTCATAACACAGGAAACTTCCTGGTGCCCACTGAGAGCTTAGTCAACACGGCTGGATGAATGATTCACAGGGGAAATAAACATCACAGCTATGCTGAATTCCCTGCATTTTGTGTGGTATGTGAGTGGTTGTTAATGAGTTTACAGTAGCCAGTCAAACTCACAAACACACAGACATGCACACACAATTTTATTCCCTATTGTCGCTGTGCTCTCTGTTCAGCGCCATATGCTGCAGCATAAGTTGAAATGCATGGAATGATGTGTTTGTTAATCGCTCTCTGTATACTGGCTGGCTGCTGCCTATATTTTCTGTCATAATAACGTCAGTTCAGCTGAGGACGCTCAATGTAGACTTTACAGTATACAATACCTGTTGAGAAGCTGTTCACTAAGTGTTGTCTAATAATACATCAAAAAACAATTTAACGCCATTCTCCATCTTCTAACAGACGACCAGGTCTTCACCCACCATGCTCCCGCTCCTCCTCCAGCCACAGCAGCAGCCCAGCCCCAGGCCGCGGCCTCCAGGTCTCTGCTTCCCAAAGCAAGCCAGTCAGGCCTGCGTCCCCCGGGCTTCAGCTCCACCCGTCTACCCGCCGGCCGCCTGGCAGCCTTTGGCTTCGTCAGGAGCTCCAGTGTGTCCTCCGTCTCCTCAGCCCACTCTGCCGACAGCACACAGAGTGACCCCTGCAGAACAGCTCACCGTGAGTCCACTCAGTTCAAATCTGTTGCGCTACAATTTCGAAGCCTTGATTCTTACTGCGAATTCAATTTCCCAAGCACGTGTCTGTCTTTGTTGCAATGCACTTTTATCTATTTGTTAATCCCAGTGAGCCTTTCACAAACACCTCGTTTATCACTGCATCATGAGTACACTATTACCATCACCATACTGTCTTTATTGCCGTATCCCCCTCATGAATGCAGTTTGCATAAACAGCCCCCTCCCACATTCATTATGTTGCAGTTTGCCTTCTCTTCCTGAGCTCCACCCCACTTACAATTTACTCTTCACTCTATATTTTCATAAACGAGCTGCAGGTCGATAACAACTGCAGAGCCGGCGTTTTGAGAAGCACATTTTCTATATCACACAAAGACACAGTGGAAGGGATGTTTCTGGCAACAGACACAACCTGTACAAGTGTCTTATTGTTAGTGGTTGGGTATTATGATGCACTCAGGTTTCACTGTATTCAAACATTCATTTGTTGTGCATGTGTCACATATGAGTGACCCAAAAACGGTCCCTAATAGTAGTTCATTCATTTATTGTCATAAAGACTAAATGTCAGAACATGGTGACATTGTGACAAACTGCTGAGTTTGCTCAAGGATGATTCTTATGATTGATGAGTAAAGGCTGATTATGCAAAATTGATGTGATATTACGGACAAGAAAGCAAGATGATTCTCAGTTGGGACTTAAGAAAAGAAGAAAATATGATATGATTTTCCACAATTCAATGCAAAAGTGATAATTCATCGATTCAGATGCTTAACAAGGTGTTTGACAGCTCAGCTGGTTTTCTCCTGAATGTATGTAAAAACAACAGCGCGTGATGTCACTCCCCAGACTCATCAGTAATTTAACAGGCTCTTAACTCGGTCTGTGCTGCAGATTCAGTCGGTATCAGCAGAGATAACTGTGCAGTGTGGATACTTCTCGTTTTCACAGTCTTGGAGAACTGGAGGTGCACTCACGGACGTGATTTCAATGCTGCTTGGCAGGCTGGTTGGTTAGTTGGCTGAATTTGTGGTAGCTTGCATGTGTTTTTAATGTGACCTACATAAGGAATGCTTGTTCTTCCTCTCCCAGTTACAGTTGACGTAAGCACCTCCACTCTCACGCACGTCAGGCCCCCCTGTTATGTCATCGCTCCTATCCCTCACCAACCCCCACCCACCCCCACTTTTGTATTCATACTTGTTTCATCCCCCTTTCTTTTCTCCCAGTGGTTGAAAATGAACACAAACTGTGCAGTCATGTGGGGAGGGCACCTTTACAACCAGAGCTCCATGGGGTGTTTTTAAAAATAAGACATAAATAAAATGGAGGTTTGAATTTTTGAAAAGCTTTCACGCATGCTGACACATTGATTTTATCATAGTTTTCATCAATTGTTTCTCCATGTTAGGATAAAAACATAGAAGAAAATACAGTTTCCATGACACTTGAGTGCTTGTGTGCCACCAACTGCTGCCCGCAGCTGTATATTTTGATTTTTCTATTTCTGTGTTGGCTTGCTGTCAGAGACAAATACAACATAATCAACAGTATTGAATTCACCCGCCCCTTTCCTCCGGATAATAGCTTCATTTGTGTTGTATTTTTCCAAAGAAATTGCTGCTGATATCCCTATCAGGCATCAATGAAGTGAGATTCAAGCAACAGGAAAGTACCAAAAGATCAGAAGTTTATTCTCAGCAACACGCATCAGGCTCGATGTGACTCTTTATTGTAACAAGCGTATCCACTCGGATAAATATACACAATGTAACAGTGACTTCTTGCTTAGCATAGCTTAGTATATTTTCTATTTAAGCAGCTGTCAATATCAATATGCAGGTTTGCTCCAGCAATCTATCATAGGCATTTTGACCACTGTATATTACACCTGCTAACACTCACACACATACACACACGCACACACAGCACAGGAACACCTGCCAGCACAACGCAAAAGACTAGAAGTTTTAAAAGCGCTGCCTGCAGCAGAATGTTCCTCCTCCCGCTGTTGAACTCCGAGCACAGTGAGACCAAAATGGAATCAAGGATGATAGACATGAGAGGCAAAAGATTAAGGGCCTTTGATGTTCATTTCTGTGTGTGTGTGTGTGTGTGTGTGTGTGTGTGTGTAACAGTGACAGAGGCAGGAGGGGGGTTGCGGAAACATTTACTTCCACTTTGACTCTGTGTGTTGCTTGTGACCTTTAGCTGTGAGGCATTTGAACTCACCGCTCTATCTGAACTTTGCAGACTAAAGTGGGCTTGACTGTAGACACCTCTCCCTCTCTCTCAGCGTGTGAGCACTTGTTGAGCTGTAATCAGAGGGTTGTCTGATGCCTTTTTGTCTAACCTTTCTTTGGGAAGTTTGCAAAGTTTTTTCTTTTCTTCGTGTAAACTTTTTTTGTTCTTATCGTTTCTGAACCTGGATTCAGTCACCATGCATTTGACCATGCAGATTAACCCCCGTAAAACCATTTCATTTCCAACAGGCCAGGTCTCAAAAGTTAATAGAGTTAGAGCCCAAACCTGAAACTCTGGGTAATTTTTTTTTCCCTATAGAAAAGCTGCAAAAATAGGGATAGGGATGACATTTCGTTCAAAGTTAAATCCTTCCCGCATTTCAATTTTCGATATTGTCAATTTATCTCCCACAAAAAATCGCATTTTGAAATCCTCATGTAGCCCGAGGCAGAATGTAAAATACTCTAAGTGTGTGTTTCTGAGTGAAAACCACTTGTAGACTGATGATGATGAAATACCAGAGCAGAAAAAGGACAGAAAAGTTAAGTAGGAGTAATGAGAGCTGGTAAACAATCATCAGTCTCTAATTTCCAAAGGCTCCATCTCTGTTTGACCTATGCTTATTTGTGCTGGTGAGTGTGTGTCCGTACAGGAAGTGTGCATGTGGCGATTGTTTGCGATACGTGATTTTCCTCTACCAGCTGGGAATCTTTGCCCCCTCTCGCTGCGTTGCAACTCAGATCAAAGAACATCCAGATTGACAGATGAGTTCTCACACGTCTTTTTGCCAAGGATGTCGGGGGAGCTGCAGCAACCCAGTACCTCCTTCTGCAACAGAGAGAAGAAAAGCCGGGCTCAGTTGCTCGTTTTCCCCATTGATCAGCAGGAAAAGCGGACTCCATTAGGGCTCTGGATGATACAGATACGAGAAATCGTTAAGGAACAGAGCGACGGGGAGGAAAGGATTGCTACTGAAGTGGGCTAGAGGAAGTTTCCCTGGAGTTTAAATTCCTGTCATAGCTCGTCAACTTGGTCCGATCAATGTGCAGATGTGTGTGTGAGAGGAGCGGGGGGGCAGGGGCGAATGGATACATGGCTGGGGAGACTATGCTCTGATTGTCAAAATCACAGTTAGAATTCATCAGGACTCCCAAATTACGCACACATAAAACACATTTTTTACTCATTCCTTATAAGCCAATGCAAATAATCATGGTTTGAAAATCAGTCGTCGAGATCTCTGTCTGCACCCTAACATGGCGTTAAATGGAATTTTGTTCGTGGTCCTCATAGCGCTGAAAAATTACATTTAAAAAATTCAACAGCATAATCGTGCCCCAGAAACAATATTTTTACTCATGATAATAATTCTCTGCTAGAAAGTACTTCCAATTAAAACAGTTGGCAGCGTCTGCCATAGATTTTCAATGCTGGGAGCAAACCGCAAAACGAACTTCCATTCAACAACATTTTATTGGGATGGAGCTTGAAATGATTTTAGAGATGTACTTTATATCTAAAGCTAAAAGCTGGCTTAATGAAGCTAAAACTATATGGCTAGAGTGTTTTATATCAGCGAAGAAAAAAATTCTCACCTTCCAGCTATGCTGTAAGTTACTTGGAGTGAAACAAAGCTCAGATACAGGAGACCTTAAATGAAAACACAATTACTCACACACTCTCACACTGAGGTAACCAAGGTGACACTGAGCTAAACTGGTATGGCTGATCAATTCTCACTGTATGTTTGCATATAAGCGTTCATACAAGTGAGTGTGTGTGTTTGTCTAGCATCTGAGGGGGTTATAGGTTACTCTATATGACATTGATTAGCCATTAACCCAATCCTCCCTTTAGCCCAGTCGCTGACACCCCCTGAGGTATTCCAGGGATGTGTGTGTGCGTGTGCTTTGTGCAGAGAGCATCCGTGCATAGAAGAAACGGCGAGGATACGGTGTTAATTCCACTGTGATTGACAGGCTCCATTAGATAGTGGACAGGAGGCTGCAGCAGAAGGAATCTGATGAAGCCTGTGCCTTTGAGCCACGCTGACTCCGCGATGGAAATTCAATCGCCAAAACAAACTTCGTGTTATTAGAGCGCTATCACCTCTATCCGTCTTCTCTTTAGGTGATAATGAAATAATGGTGGAAATCAAACGGACGAAAGGGAAAACCGAGCAGACAGCTGATGGGAGATGAAGAGCTGAGGGGAGATGCGGTGATAAAAGCGAAATTCAATGAGTCAAAATGAGCAGAGGGGAGAGGGAGGATGTGAAAGGGGAGAGAGAGAAAAAAGAGCGGAAAGAGAGAAGCATGGAGGAATTGGCGTGGGGAGGAGAGTGGATGCCATACCCCAGATGCCATGGCTCAGATCTGGTCTGTGACTCATGCTAGCTCGCCGTGAACAGATGGTTTCTATGGTGCATGTGCGCACACAGATATTCACAAACGCACACTAGTAGAGCAGCAAATTAGAAGGGCCAATTAGATATGGCTGCCATTCTGCGGCTGAGGAGAGGAAAACTAACATGGCAGAGGCTTACTGGAGCAGCAGTGTGAGGACGGGCTCAATGGGCCCGTTCATTAACTGATAACTCCCAGCGTATTTCATCCAGCGCCGTGTTAATCACTGTTTATGAGCTTAACTGATGGTCCAGACTGACAAAAATGTTGGGAATGTGAAAACAGGAGCATCAAAATCAGATAAAGGTCACTCACTGTAAGATGTGTGTGCTCATAGGTGTTATGCGTGTTAGTATATAAGAGTGAATTATTCTAAATGAAAAAAATCATCTTTATGATTCTACATTATGCAGAAAAGAGCGACACGGTCATCTCGTTTTTCTCCTGTAATTAACACGACAGCATCTTCTTCATCCTCTCTCCTACAGAGCGACCATCATTTCTGTCTCTCTTGCCAGTAAATTACTTTTTGTTCCGCGGCACGTATAGGCTTTCCACCCTCGCTGGTGTTTTTCCAACAAAACGGTTTCATCCTGTGGACGTTTAGCTTTCATATCATCTCTCACAGTTTCCATTTATGTTCCGCTTTACTTCAGTTTAATGCTCTGCTGTCTCCATCGAAACAAGCCAATATCCTCTGTAAATATCTTTTTCATGGTAGAATTGAGTGAGAGATCTTAATCAATAAGGCTGTGCGTTTTTTTTTTTTAGATTTTGGAATACATAATGCAAGATTCAGCTGAACCGTTTTATCAAGACATGACATGATGAGGAGAATATCTTTGCTTTGTGGCTTTTCTTTTATTTGCTGCGTTCTGTTTCCATCTTTAGTTTTTCATTTTTTTCCACCTTCTAAGCAACTTACAGAACTGGAACTCAGCCTGTGGCTTTAAAACACCAATTTCAAGCTTTTGAATGTTTTATTTATTCCTTTTTCCTCGCATCCTCTGGTGAGGTTTTCTTACTGTTTCTCAATGTTGTGCCAAAATCCTTGGTGATTGTGCACTCTGCTGAGTTTCCTGCAGTGACCTTCGCACGGTTGGCGAGGGTCGTGTTCGTGTGAAAATCTCTGCTGCTGTTCAGAAAGGTTGTGGTGGAAAAGGAAATTTAATTCAGCAGGGTTCTATAGAAACCTCTGTGACAGCAGACAAATGCGGAGTGAAAACTGAACTAAACTAAGTGAATGAAAGGTGCAGCAACCAGCAGAGCTTCCATGGAGTCGACTGTGTAAAAGTGGCTCTCAGTGCTGTGTTCAAGGACACTTCAGCGGGAACGATTCGAGCTGTCAGCGGGGTTTGAACCCAACCCGTCTGGGCCTGTCCCCCCTTTCAGTGCCAGAACTTCAACTGACTGTGCAACCCTCATTCTTTTCCTGATCTCACTTAATCCTTTCAGAACCTTGGTTCCTGTCCTGTCAGCCTTTCTTTCATTGGAGTACTCGACTGTTGATTCCAGACTTCACTTCTTTATCCTCAAGCATGCTTTTGAGATTCCTAAAAAAAAATCTGTGATTTATTCAAAAAGCTTACAGTTTGACCAGTTCCAGTAAATGCTGATCTACCGATCAAGAGGCTCTTCTTTTGACCAGAAGAGGAGGAATACTTCACATGTCCTTCTGTTGGACCTTTAATCTCCTGACATCTGGGTCCTGACAGAGGACAGGAGGCCTGTGAATGCTGCTGTCAGCTCCAGCGTTATCATCTATTCTATCTCAGTCTGCAACCCAGGTCTAGTCTCTGCGGGGCCATTACTTTGTGCTCTATGTATGCAGCTTTGACCTTGACTTTCACACACAACGCTTCAGATGCACAGTTGCGCACTTTTCATTTGCATACCTTGTTGTTGCCGGGAGGAGCCGATTGTTTGAAACACAAAGTTAGGCACAGTTTGAAGGCTGCTCAGAAGTTTTTTTTTGGGGGGGGGGTCTTTTGAGTTTCTCTTCAAACATCTGAAAATCTTTAGCTTCAAAACCACAGACCTAAATTATGTGATGTGTAATACTCAAAGCTCAAAATGTCTTGGAGAAACAGTTTAGCAAAATGTTCAGCAAAGGGATGAATGCTGGGACGAATGAATGCTTCTCTTGTGACAGCATGAACACAAAACTAAACAATATGATGTGTGCATCCACTGGTAGAGAAAAAGCTCCCTGTACTTTATGACTGATGGATGAAGAGTGACATTTCAAACCAGCTTCGAACGGCTGACAGGAAGCAGCAATTAATAAACAGGACCAATCAGAGACTCTGATGAGTACAGTCTTCAAGCTTAATTACACACAATGTCTTTTGTAGTGAACAGTGCTGAATGAAGCTGACATCTGTCTGTGTGGTGTAATCAAACAATTCAGGTTATACTTTTGTACCATAGCATCTACAGTACAAACATACATAAATGCATTAACTCAGTAAATGCACTAAAAAGCACTGAACTTAAATATTTCTTTGCAGTATTTGTACTTTGATTTATAATTTTTTTATGCTGCTTCTACTGCACAACATTTCAATGAACTTATACTTTCAGAGGGAATTATACTTTTTATTTATCTATTACATTTAACTGTCAGCTATAGTTATAAAACGTATGATTAGCTTCTCTATCAATTAAACTCCCCTGTACATATACATACGTTCATAAAGTAGCATTAACTCATTTGTTACTGTTGCTTGCTTGCATGTAATAGAGTATTTTTACATGATGGAAGTACTGCTTTACTGAAATAGAGGATCTGAGTACCTCTTCCACTTCCACTGTAGAAATGCTCATAAAATTATGAATAAATTAGTAAGGAAATACATAAATTATCCTTCCCTCCATCAGACCCACCACCCAGCTCACCAGCTTACCAGCTGCATACCCCAATGAGTCCATTTGTAGCAGATGCTGCTGGGGTGTTTTTTTTTAAGCCTGCAATACAATTCAAAGCATTCACATATTTCCCAGGGACTGTGTGTGTTTTGAAGAATAAGAGCTTTTTCTTTGTCACGTCAGCACTGCAGGCTGCACCTGGGCGTGTGCTGTAATCAACCTGGACAGACTACACCGTGATCAAATCCTTCAGGACAGCAGGAGAGTTTCTTTTGCAGCATGTGAATGTGCTGATTTAGCTGACAAGCACAGGAGGCTTTATGCAGCGAAATGAAACACCTCCGAGCTGGAATTTGTACAGTCAAATTAAAACTGGTCCTCGTGCAATTGGCGTGCGAGTGGCTACGCTGACTCTTTCAATACATACAGCAAGGGAAACCTGTGAGAACCCACGGGGCACGCTTCAGTATCCGGTTCCTCTTTGGTTGGTGTACAGGACTGACATGTAAGAGTCAGCGTTATTCTACTGGCATTTAACCATAAAGTGCAAGGTGCTCCAATAAAATGGTCTCCCACTGAGCTGGAACAACCTGCTGTCCTTTGTTCTCCGCTGTGTCTGCTTGCTCACGGTCCCTTTTTAATATCTTTGGTATTTTTCACCCACCATCATAATACGCTAAGCTTGCCACTGGCTCCATCGCAGCACCATCCTTTTTATTGCTCTTTTGTTTGCCTCATGTTGATCCCATACAGCCAGCCTCTTCCTTCCTCCTCCGTCCTATCCTCCTTGCGCTGTTATCCATCATCGGCTGGCACATTGCCAATCAGTGATGCATATCAGCTAGCTTTTACTGCTAATGAAATTCATCCCTTTTTCTCTCTTCCTCTAAGCCCCTGAATTCAACTCTGCTTTTTATCATTCACAGCATTCCTCAATCTTGTGTCTCTGACTGCCCATCCTCATCATTCACTCTCGCTGTCTCTGCTCTGCGTTCTGGGAATTTGTTCGTACATATTTGACCTATGACTAATGAGCACACTTCTGCTCATATCAACCAGCCAGTTGATACATGTCAACCCGTAAAGACGGAGCACCAGTCAAAGCATTCGAGGTTAACGCTGAAGATTTTCTTTCAATTTCAAACAAAATCTTTTTATTTTTTGTTTACAAATGCAATTTCTATATTTAAGACTAACCTGTGGACGTCCTCAAGCAAAGGATATTGACAGTAATTACAGAGCAGAGAGTCCAAGATCATATCTGGCCTGGCCGCACTGCCCCGTGCCCTTGACTGGTTAATGAGGAGGAAATATTGTAAACAGCCTCACTCATCAACTCTTGGAGGAGCTCTGAGATGAAGGCAGCTTTGGGAGTGTAACATGCATCACTAATATACGGTAGCAGTTAAGAAACTATAGACAGGCTTATGTGCAATGTAAGCATTTTCATTAATATTTATTATAAATATATGTATTTTTTCATTTCTACCATTTAAATGCGAGCAAATTCACTTCCAGTTCATTATATATTCACACTGAGGAATGGCTAAAACAAATTCTGCTTGTGTGTCCCTTTAATCCATGGTTGTTTTTTTCTGAACTTTGGGTCTTATTTGGGGGATATTTGACACAGGAGGTTACATTACAAATGACAAGCTGACAAGCTCTGACCTCTGAGCAGCCGTCATAATCTCGCTCCGCTTCTTATTCTGAAATATCTGGTTGATCACGTGGGACCAGCTATCTCTTCATTCTCATGGTCACTTCCTTCTGGCACGTCTTCATTTTCAAAGTTACTATCTTCAAAACCCTCCTGTGGCTCAGGAGATAGAGCTGATGCTCTGCTGATCACAGCGATGGCGTTTTGATCCCTGGCTCCCCCTGTCCAAGTGCTGAAAGGTCCATGGGCAAGACAGTGAACTTAAAATTTGAACTTGTGAAAAAACTCTTTCACATAGCTCATGTCTCCAACCTTTTAACAATTAGGACTCTTGTACACCAGATAAGAACAACTAGTATGTTGCCTATTGTCTAAAGATCCATAGCATGAGTTTATATGCATGCATGCTGTTATGTTTAGGAGCTGCATGTAGGAAATCTGGTCTGTAAGTAAATTAGCTGAAAATTAATACATGCACCAGCACTGACTGTCTGGCTTACGCTATATTTACATTCACCTTCCTCATCTTTATATTTTTTCATTTTTCATTCTTTAACTGTCAAACTTACACTGCTTGGTGGCAGAAGGCTATGTTGACGTGTTTTCTTGAGGTAAAAAAAAGCATAACGCTAAGAATTTTTTTTAAAAAAGGGATGAACTATAAATTTATAGATCCTCTTTGTAAGCAACCTAATGAGTCAATGTCAAGCCTACTTCCTAACTCACTATTTAAAACAATGCTGTACACTGCTGCTCAGTAGCTCAGTGCATGTGTGTGTGTGCGCGCTTTGTGTTCCTGCACTTGTTGTATGTGCACAGGGAGGTGGAATACTTCGGTCACCAACACAATCCACACTGACGGCGAAGATGCTCCTCTGAACAGATGAGGCACCCTGCTGTGTACTGTTCTAACACTGAGCTCTCACATTAAATAATGCAGACCAAAAGAAACTCTTGATATCTGAATTTTGACAGCAGCTGTTTTTTGTTTGTTTTTTTTTCCAAATGTACTCATCTCCGAGGACGTGGAGACATGAAAGCCGTGCTGCATGGTTTAATCATCATCTCATGGCGTCTTATAGGCAGCTTAATGTTAGATTGTTCATCCCCTGCTTGTCACTCGAAGAAGGTGGAGAGTTGCAGGCAATCTGCCATTATTGATTGGGGATGAGATGAGGATGAGTGTGTGAGAGTGTGATTGCGAGTGTGTAAACTATCCACTAGTCTTTTGACGGATTATAGCGACACTGTAAGCCAGGATGAGCAATGATCAGTGCGCATCCCTGTGAGTGTGCATTGTATTTGCTTGTGCGTGCATGTGCTCAAGTGTCACTGTGTAAACATGTGTGTCAGGCTGTGTGTGTGTGCAGAGTAAGTGTCCAGGGTAACAAAAGGATGATTGAGAGGAGCGGCAGCAAAGCCCAGAGATTACAAACCATTTCTCAGTCCAGTGAACTTAAATTCAGCCATCACACAGCTCTATCAGACGGTAGAAAAACCAATATGTGATTAGACAAAGGGGAAGTGACAGTTGAGATATGACAAATCAGATGGGGAAGATGTATCCTATCATATCTACCAGAAATTAAAAAGCATAAAAATCATATGTGCAAAATCCAATTCTGTGTATTCCAGGTCTGAGTGTGAGCGAGGAGCCTCCTCTTCACAGAGTGACCACCGGCCCTCCGTCCACAGATCACCAGAGAGGGGCACCGTGTCGCAGCAACAGCCTCCAGCCGCCCTCCACCCCGGCCCTGCCCCGGCGCTACCTGCCCGCCCAGCCAAGAAGCTCCCCTGGAGGTCAGTCGAAGTTTTTGCTGGAGAATTTTCTGTAGTTTGTGTTCTAAACTCAAATGTGGAAATCCATGGGAGAAGAGGCGTGCGGTGTTGTCTTTGGAACAATACAAAGCAACTCCACCGCTTCTGTTTTTCAGCTTTTCTCTTCCTCAATTTACAGCGTAGCGCCTAACTAAGCGCAACCTCCTGCTCTCAGGGATTGTTGAAAGGCATTCTGGGAAATGCTTGAAGCTGCTTACTTAACACTTCACTTCACTTACAGAATTTATCGAGCTGTGTTAGAGATATCCAAGAGTGAAACTGCCTTTCGAGTGTTCATTTCAGCCATTAATTCCAGTGTACTTCTAGTGTACCCCTGCTCATGACAGCATTTTCTCATGCCCTAGAAACCATTAAAATACTGAGATCCTCTTCTGGCCATTGTGCCTGTGTGATCTGTTGCGAGGAAGTGTGTGATGCACACACAGTTCTATTTTTCCCCACATGTGGCAATTAACACCAGAAGCCCTGTATTCACACTGCACTCACTCGCATTTATTGTATGTCTTTAAACTTCTGCAGTAGCTGATCGAATAAAAGACAAAGAACTCTGCCGTAACAGGATATGTCAAAAAGAACTCATCCTAGCCTGTGTTATGTGTCAGGTAGGAAAAAGACTCAACAGCAGACAGGCAGATAGGGAGTTAGGATAAATAGGAATTTATTGAATGTGCAAAGAGGCAACTTGTAGCTGGGAAGTCCGGGGAACAGCAGGTGAGGCACGAGGTAATGAGGTGCATGGTGAGCAGCTCTAAGATACGCTGGAGCGCACAGGTGGTGTGAGTGCTTGTGTGGCGGGCATGTGGAGATGGAGGCACAGGTGAAGCAAGGCTGATCCAAAACAAAGGAAAAGGAAACACATAGACAGACACTGAAAAAAAACTAACAATTGATGGTAATAAACACCAGTAACACTGATAACTGGCCAACAACACCACTGAGTAGCAGAAACAATCTGGCGACATGTCTTCAGCAGTCCACTGTCTTTATACTGTGCTGATTGTGATGAGTCCCAGCTGAGCTCCCAGCCACCTGGAGAACCACGCCCAGCCTCTGCCAAAAAAGGAAGCGCACAGCCCCACAGTACACAATAAACAAGAGTTCATCCAAACCACCACAACCTGAGTAGAATGCATCATAGACAGCAAAACAATGTAGACATCAATGTCGTATTGTTGCCATCAGTTTTTTCCTCCAGCCAGGTCTGTGTATGCAGACAGCGTAGCGACTGTGAGAAAATGTCTCTCACCCCGTCTTTCTGTTTCCCTGAGCTGATTTTAAATGTGCTGTAAATTATTGATGAAGAAATACCTGAGGAGTCCCTGTCAACCTGCAAGTCATGTGCAGACACCACTTTTTATCTGCGCTCTATAGTCGACTTTTGTCTGTCTGTCTGTCTCAATACCAGCACTCACACATTTCGTCAGACACACACACGCACATGCACACCAGTCGACAGACACCTCTGTCCTGCTGTGTCCCTGAGAGCTTCAGACAAAGACTCTCTGTGCAGAGATAGCCCACAACAAGCTTTCACCTGAGGCTCTCTCACATACACATGCACACACCTTTGGACATCGTGCTCAAGCTCAACGCGAACATGCCGCCGTTCCTGCTAATCACACAATTGCATCATTTTCATCATCAAATATAGGCTGAAAAGGTGGCTGCAAAGGTAAAAAAAATCGGATTTGAACATCACCATGTTAGCATTGTCATTGTAAGCATGTTAGCATGCTGACTCCTACACAGCCTCACAGAGCCGCTTGTGTGTCTTTCAAGTCAAAATATTGTTTTTCAATTGTAATTTTCTCCTACAGCCCAGTAACTGTGAGCAAGATTTTGGACTTGCTGGAATGCATATTCATTTACTTTTTGGCTTTTGTACTTGTTTCCCTTTGCTTTCACACTGTGTGTTCAGCTGGGCTAAACACCTCACAGCTACCTCTGTACTGAACACACAGAGACAAAATCTATTTTGATGTTCTCACCTAACTCCCGATGAGAGCATTTGGGAGAGTGTTTGTGTAAAGTCGATTGCACACTCCGACTTCAAAACCCAGTTTAAGACAGTCTTGGTAACAGTACAGTGATGTGGCAGCGTGTGCGTGTGTGCATGTGTGTGAGTCGGGGCTTCACTTGGCGGTAATGAGTCACTCTGAGAGCCACGTTTGCATGACCACACCAACACATGCACAGTGAACACACGCACACAACCACACACACCCTGTCTCTGCAGACCTGAAGTGTCTCTCCAGGGTTATTTGGGGGATTTGTTCAGGATCAGAGGCTTCTCTCCCATTACAGGTCCAATTAGTTTCTTTTCAAGGCCCCTCTCCTTCTCTCCTCTCAGCTGCACAACAACAAATTCCCTGCTAACCTCCAGAAACCTACTTCCTTATTCACTATCATCGCCATTCTGAGCTCGCTGGGTAACACATCTCACAATTATTGTTTCAAATCCTGCTTTCTTTCCTCCCACACACCTCACCAACTGCGCGACAAGAGCGCCTGATTGTTGTCTCGCTTGGCTGCAAAGTGTGTAATGTCACAGAGAGCAGTGAGGTGATGGGCACGTCTCCTGCTGTATGCTCTGCCTCCCTTTGACCCGGAGCCCCGTGGGACATAGTTATGCTACGCAGCAGGGGGGGAAGATAGCTGGAGATGAAAGCAGAAGAGTAACAGAAAGATTGAAAAAAGTTGGGAGAGGAGAAAAATCAGCAAAGAAATGGAAAAGAGGAAAAGGAGAGAGTGAGGAAGGGTGGTCGGTTTGATGTTTGAGTGTGTATGTATGAGGAAGTCTGATTGACAGGATGTTATGTAAAACTAAATGTCGTTGCGTGCTGATTAAAGTAAGCCAAATTAACACCCACTGATTGGTTGTGTCTTTCTTGATTAACAGTAGGCAGGAAGGAGTTTCAGCGGAGTTCAGAGGTCACGCGTTCTCTCCCGTCCTCCCCAAAGAGGCTGGCGGTGGTTCCTCCCAAGCCTCAGTCCCCAGGTGAGTCTTCTCCCTCGTTACCAAAGCAGCCACCTTTACCCAATGACAATGCAAAGTTCAACAAAAGGACGGCAGTCACAGTACAAGTGTCGCGAATACCACTAATGATGACTCCACTCTATTCAACAGTGTGTGAGAGTGAACCCTCCTGTACGTCCCTGATGTTTTCTGTGAAAAAAGCTTTTTTAAGATTTTCAGGGCAGACATCTTGACTTGTTCAAGCCAGAAAAGCCTGCAAAACAGGCCTTTTGTCAGCATTTCGATCACAGGTGTAATTAATGCCATAAATTATGGCTGCAGTCAGTGCAGTTGTTGCAGCTCCAGCCCTCTGGTGAAGTGCATGCTGACATACGGAAACACTTGAATAGAACGGCATCACCATGAATGTTATTAGTGCTTTTCCTGCAATGACGAGTCAGAATGTCTGCCATTAAAAGTGCCAGAACCCTGCTGGCTTGCCCATTTTAAAGTTAATGACTTACACCTGTGTTTGACGAGTCAAAGGCTTTGTCCATTAGATCTAATCGGGTGCTAATTTGGCTGGTCTGGCTCTCTGTGGCTCCTATTCTTCCTCTTCCAGCCCACTTGATCGTCTGCCTTCCCAAACCTTTTCCAAAAATAGTCTTTATTTATATGACCTTGTTTTAATCCACTCACACCCGGAGGCGGCCTGCATCCATTTCAGATATCCAGCGCTGGACGTTCGCAGCTTCAAATGGAGATTCATGATGCTTAGCACTTTCTTAAATGCTGCGATTTGATCCATGCAGTCTGGAAATTTCTTCCTCTTGGCTCAGAAGTGGTAAAATAATTTTCTAACAGGATTGCAGAGGGCCTCCCCATCTTAGCATAGCTGACACACATCTCCTCAGGCGACGCTTCTCTCTTTGCTCATTCCACTTTTTTTCACTGAAGTGCTGCTGCTGCTGTTCACCCGTCTCTTTACTGCCTCTATTGCTGGACCTTGTCTACTCCCACACAGTCGCTAAATAAGAACCTTTTTTTTTTTCTTCTCTCTGTTTCTCAGCCCTGTAGCTTTTCTGTTGTTTACAGATATTGTCAGTTTGTTGCTTCTACTTGAAGCTGTTCAGGACAGTGTGCCAGGATATTGTCAGTGTTCTGAACTGAAAATGAAATAGACCTCATGAATAACCAGGCCTCACACCCTTCAACCACAACCCAGCAGGAACACACACACACACACACACAGGCATTAGTGTCCGCACCCCACAAGGTCTGCCATTACCTTTTCATTATTCCCCCTCCATCAGCCCCTCTGCTATCATCTGCATGCTGCCTTCACACTCAGCCACATAAACTCATTTGGTATTCACTCAACTCTGCCTAACCTCTCAGGTAGAGCCTACAGAAGTACAGTGTGTGCGTGTGTGTGTGTGTGTGTGTGTGTGTGTGTGTGTGTGTGTGTGCGCGCGACTGCAATAGAGGAAGACATAATTTACATAAGACTTCTAGTCATTTTCAGATACCGGGAAACCTAATGTGCCTTCAAGGTAAAGACACCGATGAAGATGTATAATTGAAACATTTGCTGAAATTTGCAGTTTTGCGCATTTTTAGAAGCAAAAACTTGGAATATAATCTGCTGTGAAAACACATCTCCTTTTTTTGACCTTTTTGTATTTAGTTCTTGCAGAGAGCTCCCCCCATTTAAGGTAATCTGCACACATACACTTAGAAGGACATGAATGTCTTTTCTCTGTATTGACCTTAAACATCTATCACCATTACAATCATTCAGCACCTTCGGGTACCTTCCCCCCTCTTTTGACTGTATTCTTTGTCTCTCCGCTCTCCTCTCTCATTTAACCGTGGCCCACAGCACTCCCCTTATTTCATCCCCCCGCCTGCCTCTAACTGACTTATTACCTGGGACCCTGCACCCCAAGCCCAGCCTCACGTTGTCATGGAGACCGCTCCTCAGCAGGCCTGAATTATATGGTTGAGGCAGGTGATGCGGAGCTGCAGCGATTTTATATAGTGTGAATATCTTTAAAGAATTTACTGCATGCGACTAATGCCGTGTCGTGGTGCTGTGCATCTCCATGGGCTACTGCGTTCACACTGCATGACAAGGTGACTCACACAGAGGTTAATCTGACTGCTTGTACATCAACTGCAGCTTAATGGCTGTGTCCCCCCAAGGAAAAAATGCTGTCATATGTTTGTCTGGCCTTTAAATTACCTTCATCATTAATGGAGCCTTTCCTTATAACACAATACAAATAGTACACTCATAAATGTGGACTGTAACAGTGTCTATATGTGATTGCACACTGCAGCTCAGTCATTTCTTGATACTGATCACATTCGTCATGAGATTCGATGGTCCATCATGAGGAACGCCAGACCGGGAATTACCCCAAGGCTTCCTCAGTAGAAATGATTCAATTATCTACTATCATTTATCATGTGAACATGAGTCATTAGCAATAGGTGAGGTCAAATCTCCTCTGATTTAATGCTCTTCAATTTCATCATTTTAGATGGATGTGTCCTAGTTAGGTTTAAGAATTAGTACATGACTAATTAATGGCATATCATATACTATACGTTATTTGAATATTTCACTATCACATGTGAAAACATATGACATGGAAAAATAATTTTTTTCTGGAGAAGCACATGCTCATGCAGACTCATTTCAAATTTGATTTAATTTTCTGTGTTTGTTTTTCCCCCTCCCTGCAGTCCAGTCAGGGCAGCGACCCTCAGCAGCACTGCGAGGGTCAGCTCCCCCGGGGTCCCCTCGCCGCGTGGCTCCCCTGAGGCTGCAGCAGGAACAGCAGGAGAGCCTGCAGAGAGAGAAAGAGGAAGCTCAACAGAAAGAACGGGAAAGGCAAGCAGAGGAAAGGGAAAAAGAAGAGCAAAGGGAGGAGGTGAGGTTCTGGGAAAATCTGCTGCACCACTTGGAGTTTGCACTGTTCTTTTCTCTTTTTGTTAATTCTATTTCATTCTCTGTCACTTAGGTTCAGAGGCTGCAGGGACGCTGTGAGCAGCAGGAGAGGCAGCTGAGAGCTCTAAGGGAAGAGCTGAGGAAGACTTCCTTGGGTCTGGAGGCTTTCATTATCACCACTCAGCATTACTGCCTCAAGGTATCCAGCTTGAATAATACAATGCATACACTCAATAAAATTAATATTGTCTTACATGATAATATATCCTGCACTACCTCACACATCCACACAGAGTCACAATGCCACCCCTCACAATCCCACTTCTGATTAACAGGAGTTGGTCTAAAGGTTAATCTGTGCTCCTGTGTAGATAGATAACAGTGCATCAACCTTTCCATGGACTCAAAGCCTGGATTGTAAAAAAACACATGCTCACACACATGAACTCAGGAACACATACAGTATTTAACACCATGAGGTGAGATTCACAGCATGGTCCACGTGCAGCATGATGAGCAAGAGTGATAGCGACTGTGGGAAGGGTCCTCCAGAGTTCAGTGTGTCAGTGAGCTGATTTCATCCAGCTCGGTGTCTGATGGAACGATTTAGCCCAGTGTTTCTCAATTCCAGTCCTCGGGCCCCCCTGCCCTGCATGTTTTAGATGTTTCCTGCTTCAACACACCTGATTCAAATGAGTGGCTCGTTATCAGGCCACTGCAGAGCTTGATGATGAGCCGATCATTTGAATCAGGTGTGGTAAAGGAGGGAAACATCTAAAACATGCAGGGCAGGGGGGCCCGAGGACTGGAATTGAGAAACACTGATTTAGCCTCTGAGGTGTTACAGCTGTAATACTGCTGTCAGGCTGTCGAGGGACTTCTTTATGGTCACTGTCTGAGTCCTGCAATCGGAAGACAGGAATGGTTTGAGTGTGGGCCTGTTTGAGCAGGTTGGAGCTCCCCCTGCTGACACCAGTCTGACACAGCAACTTCAGTATGCAGTACATGCTTGCATATGCTCTCGTTGTGAATGGTCATTATTCATATCAGTAAGCAACATCTACAGTTCTGTTTCACCCAGACAGCTCATGCAGATTCATTCAGTTCAATGAGGATGTGAGGACCTTTGTCTCAGATCATTTGCAAATATCATTATCCTCTGGTTTATTATCTTATCTTCTTCTATAAGGCTAAGAACTTTTGCTGTTGTTTTATTGGGGGATTAACGTTCCTTCAAGTTCGTACTTTGGTCAATGACAAAGTGCTGTTTTCAGCTTTATTGTATGCTAGGTAGTAAAGTAGTAGTAAATGTTAATATGCTAGCATGCTAAACTAAGATGATGAACATGCTGAACATTATACTTGCTATATATTAGCATTGCTGTCATTGTCATTGATGTTTGCATTTAGCTCAAAGCACCAATGTGCTGAAGTTTAAACCTGCTGCAGATTCTTAGTCTTCTCACATTGCCCACTGGCTGTTTCAACTTTTTTGTCCATGCTCTATAATCAGTCGTATAAATGGTACATGTCACCTGCACTGTGTCAAAAATGTATTCATTTCCCATTTTCAGAATAAAACAACTGAAGAGAATCAAAGGAAATTATCCTTGGAAATGCAAAAGATCAGAGAGGAAATGGGTGAGTGAGAAGCAGCATTGACCCAATATGTTTAACCTTTAATCGATCAAATCAGGCTACTGATCCCTTTTTCACAGCAGACTTTGACGAAGCGCAGCAGGAAAAGCACAGGTGTTACTGATGACATTAAGGAGGGCTCTGTTCCCAGTAAGACGTGACAGTGAGCCAGCCTGAACAATACTACTGAAGCCACTAAATGGAATTCAGACATCATTATTTTATTATTTGCACCTGTTATTTTCTTCCCTTTATATGTGAAAATGTCTTCTTGAAAAAGGTCTATTGTTTTATTTGTTGATTATCTTTTCATTTTGCTTTGTTTACTTTGAAGAGATTAATAACTTATACTCTGAGTAAATTGCATTAATAAAGAAATTAATTTCACAGTTTGTTTTTAACATATATCTTTAGCTGAAATGAGAGTGAATGAACCCTGACCTATAAATATAAATAGGCATAAGCATAAATATAGAGTAAAACTATGATTATTCAGGACTCTCTGATAATATAACATCATAAGATACACTTTGCTTCATAACAGCGTCCAACTCGGCGCGATGGGAGAGACTTCATCTGGAAAAGACAGCGCTGGAGGTGGCGTTTGAACGAGAGCTGCAGGAGCTGCAGCTGCAGCAGGAGGCGGAGCTGGCCGCAGTGGAGGAATCGCTCAGGAAGTGCCACTCAGCGGAGGCTGAACACCTGAAGGCCGAACATCGGTCAGAGATGGAGGAGCTGAGGACTCAGCAACAGGAACAGGTGAGACAAAGTCATCATAGGAGTTGAGTGTGTTTTTACATTAGCTTTGATGAGATCTGAACCTCACGTGAAATCTGGTCAGTCTTTAAAGGGTGCCACTGTGTGTGTGTGTGTGTGTGTGTGTGTGTGTGTGTGTGTGCGTGCGTGCGTGTGTGTGGGTGTGGTAGATGGAAGAGATGACAGTCAACCATCAGGCAGCCATTCAGGAGCTCAGAGACATGCATAACATCACCATGGCAACACTGCATGAGGAGCACGCCCGTACCATGAGAGGTATGATTTTAGATCTCATTTAAAAAACACAGTGTGACACCAGCACTGCCAGAAGTGACACCAGCTCTTTTTTTGTGCTCCTCAATCTGTGTGTAGACTTAAGGAAAGCTCACGAGCAACAGAAGATGCTTCTAGAGGAGGACTTTGAGAAACACAGACTTTCTCTGCAGGTATGATTCCATTAGACGGATACTTAATGCTTTTTTTTTTTTTTTTGGTTGATGCACACTGGTATGCACTAATGTGATGTATGTTCGTGGATGATTGTGCAGGATCAAGTGGACACTCTCACATTTCAAAACCAGAGTCTGCGAGACAAAGCCAAACGCTTTGAGGAGGCTCTGAGGAGGAGTACGGACGAACAGATAGTTGTGAGTTTACCTGTCCACTAACTACTCAAGCACATAATAACTACGGGCCACTGGAAATAGACTCCAAACAGACTGCTAATAAACTGAATTGGACCGACAAGCTTCAGAGTGTACATGCTATCTTTCCAAACTTTGTCTGTAACAGGATGCTCTGGCTCCGTATCAGCACATTGAGCAAGATCTGAAGAGCTTGAAGGAGGTTGTGGAAATGAAGAACCAGCAGATACACCAGCAAGAGAAGAAGATCTCTGATCTGGAGAAAGTGGTAGGCTCAAATAAGCTATCTCGAACCCCCAGTCGCACCACCGCCACCATTACACAAACACAGATATGCACGCTGGTCTAGATCAGAGTTAATGTCCTGGAAGATTTCAATGTTCCGGACAAACGGGAGAGATTCCAGTCAAATGTTATTTGTGTTTATAGATCCTATTTTCCCATGTTTTTGTGTCCAAGTGACAAATGGGGACAACAGTTTTTGAAATCGATGCAGTATTGAGTGAGAGCGCTGCAGTCGACATCCATGAAAGGGACTGCAATTTAATTCTTCTGGGTGTTTGCATACCGCTATTGCCACTGACAGGCTCATATTGTTACATACATTGTTACATCTGACAACGTTATGGAAAGGGTCCCTTCAGAGATGGATTTTTGGGTTAAGGAGTCCTTTTTGCCGCTATATCACTCTCACCAAAGCCACCAGACTCTGTTTACAGAAACAGAAATTTTAGAATGGAAAAACACACTTCATTCAAATGCAACATTACTGGACGACACAAACCCTGGTCTGGATATCCATGATGGTCACGTCGTCTGGTGAATGAAATATTGGGCTGTGGTTGTGTTCTACTTTTGAGCAGGCTCAAAAGAACGTGTTCCTTGAAGAGAAGGTCCAGGTTCTGCAGCAGCAGAACGAAGATCTGAAGGCTCGTATTCAAATGAACCTCACCCTGTCCAGGTAAGGAACATTCAGTCGCCGTCATCACCATCAGCACTGTGGACTTTTTAAACCATAATACGGTATGTGATGTTCCATATTCCCTGCTCCCTTGCTAAGGTTAGCTTCCTCTGTGCTGTACTCCCTGCAGGCAACTATCAGAGGAGAACGCCAACCTCCATGAGGAAGTTGAGAAGGAGAGCACCGAGAAGAAGAGGCTGAGCCGGAACAACGAGGAGCTTCTGTGGCGTCTCCAGACCAGCCCCCTCATGTCCCCTGCCTCCTCCCCGCTGCACCGCTCCTTCTCCACCTCCCCCGTCCCATCATCCCCCTTCTTCTCCTCCTCACCTGTAGCAGGGTGCGACTCCCCCGCTCACTGCCACGGCTGTCCCCAGCAGGCTCAATACTCCTCCCCCTCCCACAGAGCCGTCACCAATCAAAATTTCTCCCCGGGACCAGCCACGCCCACTCACAAAGCAGCAAGCAATCAGAATTACTCCCCTGGCCCGGCCACGCCCACGCACAGAGTGTCAGCCAATCGCTGTAGCTCTGCTGCTTGTCTCAGCTCTTTGCAGAGATAAACTCACATTTCCCTCTCTCTCTCTCTCCCTCTCCCCCCCTCTCTCTTTCTCTCTTCATCTTCTTAACATTCTCTTTCATTTCCTTCACCTCCTTTTCCTTCATGAATGTGAAATGCATTGAAGTATGTGTTGGGGCTGCGATCTCAAGCCATCACAGGACAAACTGGACGGACAGTGCAGTCAAAGTGCTGAGGTTGCAGAGTCTTGATCTTTCTCAAGCCTCTACAGCTGGTGGCGTCCATCATGTGATACAGTACCACATGAATAGTGTGATGGAAAAATGGATGTTAGCTCAGTTCCAACAATCCCAACTTGTATGTAGACTGGAAATGTAGACTGTATATACTGTATGATAGTGACACAGATAGTGTCGACGTGTAGTGAAGCCTCCCTGCATGGGTAGTCATGAGTCCCGCACAGACGGAAACAGTACAGATGGAAAGTAGCACACTGTTGTCACCAGAACACAATACTCTGGTGTGTTAAAAACACGGTCACGTCCTTGATAAAATAAGCTATTTTCTCTCTTGTGGGGATTAGCTTCTCATAGTCAGTTCTGTTTTCAGAGATGAGTTCTAGTTCTGAGTCATGAACTGAATCAGCTTTCAGCAGAAATGGGTTTTGTTTTTTGTTTCTCATTTGGAAAAATCCCTAACAAAGCGCCTTATACTCCCACCTGCCGTCTCACCAGCAGAGAACAAGCAACATTTTATTTCATAAAGGACTTTGGATAAAGAATTGGTTTGCAAATCAAAGCGGATCTTGTTTTTCGGCCTCCTCGAGGTGTACTTAACATTTTGTAATTAATTCAAGGCTGATAGTTTCACTTGTGTGGGACGACCCTACCTTCAACCCCAGCCATCTTAGCTGCAAAACACAGAGGACTTAAATGTTCAAACCTTGCCAGGTCTTCCTACAGTGTCTCACCACATGAGCTACTCTTCACTTTCGGGATCCCTCAGGTCAACTTGCAAAAACTACGTCTGCCATTTTGTATTTACCTCAGCGGGAATGTGCAGTCTGTTGTGTCTGTAGCTCAACAGCAGCAACAACACCAACAACAACAACGACAACAACAACAACACAGCTACCAGGGAGCTTAAAGCTAAGGGGGAAACCCAACACAGGAATTTCTGTTTTCAATGTTGTGGATTTCTTTCAAATGTGATGCTCATATCTAATTTATTTGTTACATGTATTTTGCTACTTAAGCAAGCATGTACTGTGAAAGTCTTCCAGTCTTAATGTGAAACTTATTGCTGTGATTTGTCTATTTATTAAGCTTGAGCTATGAAGGAAATGAGCGTTTGTAACTTTGAAAATAATCACCTATGGGACAAAAGTGGAATATGTGACATACCCCAAGAGAAAGGAGATATGGAGCAGATTTGTTTGACTTGTTGTCATCGTGCAGACATTGGTGGCGTTCAGGGGACTGTCTTATGATATGACATGGGTCTATAAGCTATGTAGGTTAAAAATAATACAGGTTAACCTTCTGTTTACCTCTTTGTGACTAGTCTTACAAGATCAGCGTATACCTGTCCGAACCTGTGTTAACCTCTTCACAGCCTCTTCTGATGCTTCTGCTTTGTTTAACTGGACGACACTCTTTATCCGTTTTCAAATGCTTGCAAGCTACGCTGAGGTCTCAGTGTGCAAGAATATATTGTTCAGGGAATTATTTTCTAAATTTAGATTAGAAATACTTTCAATTTTAATTTTTTGTATAGCTTCTCTACAGAACATTATACACACTCAAGATGTTTCCCGAGATAATTTTCCACTTCTATAAAATACAACAGAGAAACCAACCTTTGGTATATAAAAATGAGAATTATTTTATAGCATACAGTATGTCATAGCTGCCGCCTGTACTGTAATCTACTGGCTAGCTTACCCTCAGGGTCCTAATCTTTCATCTGGCTTTGAACAAGTCAACATAGAATACAGTATTACACAGCGTAATCTCAGTGATTTACTCGCACGTTAGCAAACAGAGCTAAAGCTGTTCAGACTACACATGAAAATGAGCTGCTGTAAATAAACAAGGCCAGTGAGAGGGGATGAGGGTATGTCTGCGTCGGCAGACACAGCAACATTGCTAATGGGGGCAGGAGTTAGGGTTAGTGACTTATGTAATATTGTTAAAGTTAAGTAGATGCATGATGGGGGCGGTGTGTGTGCGTGTGTGTGTGTTGTAGGGGTATTGAGGCGTTGAAATTCCTTCCAGCGCCCCTGATCACTTTTTCTGTTATGTTACAGATTGAGTAGATGTAACCTTTTTACCAGCATGTAAAGGAGGACGTTTCTGGGTTGCCAGTTTTTCAGTAATTTACCTTTAAGTAGATCCTTCATTGCGATACCAGCACTTTTGACGGCCGAGAAAAAGTAAAAATGATTCTTTCGTGGATCTTTGGGATGTTTTTGTATGATACGTACACAGGGTTAAATACTCTTAAACAAAAGAATGTCAAGTACACAGCATAGGATTTGAGAAATGTATCTCAATTCTCACTTATTTTGTACCTACACTGATGATTTTGAGAATGTCTTTGCATAACGATCAATTGTAGGAATTTGTCAGTCAGAAAGTCACTGTGTTTTCAAATGTTTAGGATTACAGTTCACCTACGTCATTGAAAGATTCTTCAGGGTCCTCCTAAAGGTCACTTCAGGTGCAAAAAACAGAGCCTACAAGGATGCAACCAAGACTATTGTTTACAAATTACAGCGTAAAGTTACCAATTTCATCTCAAATTAATATCTCACCTTTGAGTGGACTATGATTTCTAAACAATGAACTGGTATTGTAATGACCCTCCAATGTGTCCTGTGGACATCTGTGTCTCACTATGCGCTGAATGTCAAAAATGTAATGACTGCATTTTATACAAGTCATTCATGTGATTTTGTTTGATATAGAAGGACCTCTTGTCTGAACACTATGTAGCAGCCATTTAATATGTAGCACTTGGTTGAGCCTCCCCACAAGAAACATGGGTAATTTATCTAAGTCATTCGGGATTTTTTGAAACGTCCATGTTGATTTGTAAATGCTGTTGTAGCAAATGTTTCCACGGCTTGTCAACTTTCAGCACTAGAATTTGAATTTGTGGTGGTAAGCTATACAATTACCCCCCATGGATCTGGTCCAGAGACAAAGTTTACTGAATTTGTTTGTTCTGGCACTGATTGTATGTCTGAATGTAAATACATTTACAACACGAGTTGTGTCTTAGTGCACCAACAAAGTAATAGAAGCATGTTTTTTCTGTCTTTGCTGTTTCTCGCTCCCCCTTTCTCTTCTTTTAGCTCTCTGCATCTGTGATGGTCGAAATGTAACTGTAGCGTAGGAGGCGTAGAGGACGAGGAATGAGATAGTTCAACATGTAATGTATACGCGATATGTCGATGCTTTTATTTGTACCTTTTGGGGAGAACACAGTATTAAAAAATATTTAAGAAAAAACATGTCATCTCCATGTTTCATTTAAGGATAAGTGTGTAATGCCCAGAGGTCAAACTAGCACTATATGGATTCTAGTGTTGAGCAAAAGCTTTGTAAGCTTTATGGATAAAACTTCAACAGTTACTTTTAAAAAGTTTACATTTATTATATCAAAGTATGCAACTGATCAGCACAACAGTATCATAAATGAAATATTATTTATTACAAATTTTTACCAACATAATGTGTACTCTCAAGTCAAATTTTGGGTTAGCAGGCCTGGCCTGATCCCAGTGCGAACCATAAAGGATGTTCAGCCTGAAAAGATGCCGACCATAAAACAATAGCATTATCTTGCATCGTAGCAATATATTTTACAAGGGGCCACGGAAATGTTCCCTGGCCCCACCTGACTCCTGTTTGACTTAACAGTGATTTTAGAGGATGGGCGAACTGATGTGTCACTGAGGAATCACTTCCGCATGAAGTGAGATATGACATCCATGGGCAGGGGGAAGATGATGGTGGAGTTCTTCTCTGCTGCGACGGTGTTGAGAGTCTGCAGGTAGCGAAGCTGCAGGGCTGACGGGGACTCTGCAATCACGAGGGACGCTTCTTTCAGGGCACGAGATGCGTTCATCTCACCTTCTGCTGCAATTACCTATACGTAGATCAAGACAGAGATTAGGGAAGCGCACAATAACGACTAAAAGTAAACAGCTTAGCGCCCTTTTTCGTCCTTTAATTTCTAGTCATTGCTTGTGTGTCCAGACCTTGGCTCTGGCCTCTCGTGCAGCCTCTGCCTCAGCGGCCATGGCTCTCTGCAGCTGATGTGGCAGCTTCACATCTTTAATCTCCACACGCTCCACCTTGATGCCCCAGTGGTCAGTGGCTTCATCCAGGTTAGACTGGACAAGACAGAAAGAGGAAGAACTTACACCTGTAACATACTGATTATTCCACACCACCCACAGATGAAATTCAAAAAGGGTCCATTCGAGATGAAGAATCAAGGAAGACAAGGCAACCAAAAGCCTTCCACAGACATCTGTTCAAACATCACAACTTCTTAACAGCATCCAACAAAAAAAAAATAAAATACACAGCTTGTGTGTGAAAGTGTTTAGCTTTAAGTGGGCTTTAGATTCTGTACCTGCATGCTGTGAGCAATGCCCTCACGGTCAGATAGGAGCTCAGACAGGTTCTTGGTCCCCAGGACATTCCTGAGGGTTGTTTGAGCCAACAGACGGGTGGACAAGTCAGCATTAGACACGTTGGCCACAGAGGCGATAGGGTCATTGACCTTGAAGTACACCACTCCATCTACGCTAACTGTAACTGAGTCCTTGGTCAGGATCTAAGGTAAAAGTACATGACAGTTTGTGTGTGTGAGTCCACTGATTGAACACAAAGTATTTCATAGGGCTGCACATTGTGTTGTTGTACCTCTTGTGGCGGGATGTCAAAGGAAATTGTTCGAAGATCCACTTTCACAAAGGAATCAGTGCATGGCAAAATAAAGAAAATTCCTGTGGGCATGCAGAAAAAAACATGATCTATCAGTTAAAAAAGAAAACAAATTGAAATTAACTTTAAAAAAAAAAAAACAATACACACAAATGATTTCCCTGTAAGCAAGTTTTATTTTAACAGTTAGTCAAAATGAATAAATAAATCGTGCCTACCTGGTCCTTTAGGCTTCCTGTCTGTAATGCGTCCCAGTCTGAAGATGACAGCGCGCTCATACTCCTGCACAATCTGCAACAACAGCAGGAAGACCACAGCCGAAACTCAATTCACTTTCAAATGTGCGACATAGGAAATGAGGGTTTCAGCTCTTCACCCCAGTGTGCTCGTCGTACTCAGTTCACTCACCTTCAGACAAAACCAGATGGTGATGGGTAAGAGGATAATTGTGAAGATGCTAGAAAGTATGACAATGAACCAACCAACGCATCCTAAAGACCCCGTTCGTTCAGCTGCAGAGAGAGAGAGAGAGATAAGAGTGTGTTTACTTCTCAGGTGAAGGGCTTGTTGCATAGGTCTAAATGTCAATTGCAATGCAATCAACAAGAAGACCCAGCAGCGCTTCCACTCTGTTGTCTTCATGTTCAGTAGGACTGTTTTTGGGTGAGTCCTTTGGAAGCAGCTCCATTCTACTTGAATGATTTTGGGCATCTACAACATGGCCTTGAACAACACATTTTTCTTCACAAATGAGCAAGGCAAAAACATTATTGTACAAGACTCTCTGCTAGATGGACAAGCCAGTGGCCAAACAAGTGATGTGAATACTTTGTATCCAAGTCTGAGGAAACTCCAAGAAAAGGAGAAAAAGTTGGATTTACATATAATCACATTATCAGACTACTGGAGGGAAGAGATGATCCCAAGAGGACTACGGATTAAGAAATTTCCATCATTTGGCTATGACAATGTTGAATTCAAAAGGAAATGGGAGGCCATCTTAAACAAATGCTCTCTTGATTTGATTCTGTTATTAATTGAGGAAGCCAAGCAACAGAAAGCTGCTCTACAATCAGAAATAAATGAAATGAAATCAGTAATAGATTCCATTGATCCCTTTGAACAAAAACTTAAATTTGAGAGCAAACTAAAGGAGGACATGGAGAAACTAACAAATCTATTGAAACGAGAAAAACTTGCCAAATTTCGAAGGGACCAAAATGATTATAAGGAAGGAAATGTGTACACATGGACTCATAGATCCACTCGACTCCTACAAAAAAGCAAAAGAGTCTGTTCTGTCTCATTCAACCTCCCCACCAGTGATGAGGATGAAAACTTCACCAATGCAACAAATTCTGGAGAGGAGATGGATTTTTTACAGCATCAACACCCTCGACCCAACAGAAACGAAAAACCAGGAGGGGGAGGAGGAAAAAGAGCAGGACAATACAACAGAGGAGGACAAACAGAGAGACCCCAGACACGCAGCTTCCACCAGAGGACGACACTGCAGAAAATGTGATCAACATCTCAGGTATACCCCTCTCCAAAGAATGTGTGTCAGCATTATCTAAAGGACTGGGTTATGCTCCAACACATAATACAAATGAATTTCAAACAAAAATAGACCTTTTCAAATTCTACAGAAGTCTGCATCTTAAAGTGTGGTACAATCAAAACTGTCAACAAAATCAAGGGGAACGCAGACAAATAACATCATTTAAACCAAAATCGACTTTTTGTTTGTCTTAATGCCTTCACCAAAACAGTGTCACATGATGTAGAGAGACTTTTTGAGAATGACAAACAACTAACAAGATCAAATATCACTAAAGGAGAGTCCATCCATCCATCCATTATCTATACCGCCTATCCCTTTCGGGGTTGCGGGGGGCTGGAGCCTATCCCAGCTACAATGGGCGAGAGGCGGGGTACACCCTGAACCGGTCGCCAGCCGATTGCAGTAAAGGAGAGTCACAGGCCATTAATTGGCTAAGGAACAATGATGATGTCATCATAAAGAGTGCTGATAAAGGAGGAGGTGTGGTCATTTGGGGAAGAACTCAGTATGTCCAAGAAGCACACAGACAACTAAATGACACACAGCACTATTCCCCCATTAACACAAATCCTCTTGCTTTATTCAACATTTCCAACTGATGGATTGATGTTGAATAAAGCAAAAGCAGAACACTGGATCACAGAGAATGAATATGCTTTCCTATTAGAAAAAAATCCAAGACTGCCTTGTTTTTATATGTTGCCTAAGATCCATAAAAATTTGTTAAATCCACCTGGCAGACCTATCATTAGTGGAAATGGGTCAATTTTGGAGCCAATTTCAAAATTTATTGATCACCACATCAAACCTTTTGTTTCAACTTTACAGTCTTACATTCAGGACACTACCCAAGTGTTAAATAAGATTGATGAAATAAAAAACATTGGAGATGCATATATGATCACAATGGATGTGGAATCATTATACACGAATATTGATCACAAAGAAGGTTTAGAAGCAACATTTCCTACAAATGAGAGATGAGCCATTTCCTCCAACGGATTTTATTGTTGAACTCATAAGATGGACATTGGAGAATAATATTTTTCTCTTTCAGGAGCAGCTTTACAAACAGACACGGGGCACAGCGATGGGCGTAACCTATGCCCCATCATATGCCAACCTGTTCCTAGAAGTGTGGGAAGATAAATTCATTTGGAGCCCTGCCAATCCCTATCTGGATAAAATAAAATGGTTTGGACGATACATAGATGATTTGATATTTTTTATGCAATGTGAAGAACATGAAGTGCTTGATTTTCACAAATATTTGAACAATACCAACAGAAGTTTGAAATTATCTTTGGAATACAGCAAGAAGGACATCAATTTCTTAGATTTGAAAATCATGAAAACAGACGATGAAACAGCTTCCATCCTAAGACCCTTATAGATAACATTCCATTTGGTCAGTTTCAGAGACTAAGACGTATCTGTGACACAGATGAAGAATTTGATGACAAGGCTATAAATATGGCAAACCGATTCACTGAGCGTGGATACAAAAAGGAGACAGTGGAAAAAACCTGAAGTATCCAAAGAGCACCTGTGTTGCAATCAACAAGAAGACCCAGATAAGAGTGTGTGTTTGAGTGTGTTCGACATATTGTGAAACCCCTGAAACACATGTGAAAGGCTTTTATAGCAAAGCTAGAGATGAGAGCAGGTTCGCAACAAAAATAAAATAAATAAGTGGAGCATAACGAGGGGAAATCTGCCATAAAAGTCCAAAAGCTCACTGATCAGAAACCAGTTTGATATGACACTGGAGCTCATTGTAAATGCCCGTGTTGTGTTTATAATACTGATTAACATTGTCCTCTCAATCATACATATGACAACATTATTAATAACCTTATTGATTGTTCTTCTGGTTTCCAGCTTAGATCTAACAGAGAAGCTCACACGCAGAGGTGCTCTCAGAGCAAACAGAACATTTGCTCATGTAACATGATCTCTGGAGTGCCACTTAGACAATAAGAGAAAGTCATTAAGGGAGGGAAGCTTAATAACAGCTGGCTGCATATCAGCTTTCATCTGCACGCATTTCTCAGGAAGGCCATTATGGTAAATGGACTACATTTATGTAATATTTTTCTGGTCTCACCAACCACTCAAAGCACTTTACAGCACACGGCACATTCACCCATTCAGTATCTTGCCCAACGCAGACTGGAGGAGCTGGGGTTTGAACCACAAACCACAAACCTTCCTCAGCCCCCGACTAAGCACCCTGCAAAATCACACTGTCATAGGATGATATTTGTATTGTAATTTGCAAAAAGCCTCAATTTCATGGCCTTTGTCTCGCTTTGGTTTGAATTTTCTTTGTCTAGTATCAGCAAAAAGCAGCATTATTCTCTGTTTGTAGGTTAAACCACAGGAAATGTAGCTTCCTGTGGAAATTTTACTGTTGTACAAAGCTGTAAAATAGCATTACTAGGAGGCATATGTTGAGATTATAATCATAGTTTACAGTGTCCATCTTCATTATAGCTGTATTTTTTTCAGTTAAATAGGGTTTAAAAAAATACCTGTTTGTTTGTTTGAATGGAAGATTATTCAGAATCTGTGCACCCAGTTCACTTGTCATTGATCTGTGCTGTATCACCCACAAATAACTGGATGCAAGTGTACAAACCTCACACATGAAAACAAGCCCGCATCAGCAACCAAATTAAGTAACGTTCACACACAAGCCAAACTCAGCTGTTCAACATGGTAGTTCCCTGTTCACCTCACTCCACGGAGCATGACTACACACACAAACACACGCAGTCACATGCTTTTGGGACTCCTTATCTCCGTGGCATGTGATTTTTGTCTCTATGACGATGGGAGTTCTACTTTGCTCCCAGCCTCTGTGGCTTCTTTCCACCTGCACAGGTGAGCTCTGACGTATACGCCATACATAACACAGTGCATTTGACTTTGCAAAGATAATGTACACTCATCATGGAGCTCAGAGGAGAGTAACCAACACCTTTGTTGATCTAAGCTTTACACAAGTCAGGTGTTAGGTAATGTTTTACCTTATTGACACAACCAGTTATGTAAAATTAAAGCTCTGAAGAAAAAACAACAGGAAAGGTAGTTTATCTTACATATTAAATCTTCATTGCTCATTCCTCTTCTCTTCTGGCTTTCCATTTGGTGCTCCATTTCCATATGCTGGTTGAAAGTGAAGAGGGAAGTGTGTTGACTGAGTTTGTTGAAGTGAATCTAATGAGGGGGGAGTCACCCAGCCTTTTAAAGCTATAATGCTGAAAGAAGGTGTAGGTGTGGCTGCAACTCCGAGTTGATCATCAACAAATTGCAATTTTAATGATCCTAACGCAGAGCTGGAAAATTTCACTTCCAACTGGAATGAGGAGTGTGACATGTGACATGTTTATATGGGTCATTGAAAATTTCCACGTATATGTTTAAGTAGATTCAGATTCCGATTCTGTTGATGAAGAAAGTGACATTCTTCCAAAAAACATAACTACATAAAGGAAGATTAAATGTGCCCTGAAATCAAACTGATCACATTTTGAGATTTTTAAGCATTCATCAAATTGCAGATGTTAATTTAAAAGGTTTGGTTTAGAAGTGACAGCCATCAAAGTGTGACTAGAGTGGAAAAATTGCTAAAATAGTTAATTGCTCCCATGAGTTACCACAACTGGGTCTTGGAAGTCTTATGACTAACACATGACTGATAGCATTACCTGTGTGTTGTGCAATCTTACAGATACTGAAGATAAGCACCAAGTAAAGTGCTGAATGGACTGTACATTGTATATAAGAAAATAGAATAATAATTGGATATCAATTAAGGTATATGCTGACAACATAGTAAACAACTATCCTGATTAATCCTGACACAAACTGTTACTTTTAACCCTTTACCACATAATTTTTGATTTTATTTTTTTAACCACAGCACTGGCAATTCGTCAGACTGTAGGCCACATTAAAATTCTTTTCTTTGCGGTGTTTCCAATATTTTGTCCACCTTCGGTAAATATATATCTCTATATATAGAGATATATATCTCTATATATAGATATAGATATAGATATAGATATACAGATAGATAGAGATAGATATATGGTTTGCACACAATAGAGACACAGCAACAGTTACAGCAACCAGCAGTTTACTGACAAAATAAAACAGGTGCAAATACAAAAAAAAGGGCAGAACAGACAAAAACAACAGTGTAAGAAACATGTCTATTACTCTCAAATAAAGTAACTGTCTCTGAGTGGACTGAGGTGTACAGTAAATGAAATAAAATCACTGTTTTCACTGTTTGTGAAGATTACAGACATTTTACATCTCAATTCCACAAGCTGCATCAATAAACACTTCACGTTGTTCTCAGCAACATCTGCATACAGTACGGTTGGTCAAATACTGTAACAGCAGTACTAGCGCGGTGACGTCTGGCAAAAACAACTTTGGAAAAATGCAAATTGCTGAAAGCCACAAATACATGTTCACTGAAAACAGCACAAAAATGACTGCCATATGCAAGTTTCTGTGCACAATACTCCCACTCTTGACACAGCACGAGCATTAAAAATATTCATGGTGTGGCCGACTGCGCCATACGACTCAATGTACCATGAGTCGGCTAAAAATTTCATGTCATAATACAATATTCAATTCAGGACGATCGATCAGTATCATGTCCTCTCCACTGAGGCTGGATGTGAAACACTACATGAGGATACTGTCAAGTCATTACATGATATCATGTACATTTTTCAATTTCTCTATAATTCATTATTCACTAATAAATGTGGATAAACTTGATTAAAAGCAGCCAAGTCCAGCTAACATTAAAACCAGTCACAGTCTACTTGGAAAACTACAACTTTGACAACTGATATTTACAACTGTTTACGATGAATTATATCAGACACACACCGTCACCCCCCGCACATTATTTCAACTGTGTTCCCAATAGTGTTCCTTGTAGTCGTTAATCACTCTGGCTGTAACATATGCATCACTGCTCCTCAGGGTTCAAGGCCAAAAAATAACACATATCAACTACGGAGGGGTGGGGCAGCATGTGCACCGGGGGTCAGCATGTAAGTGTTCTCTGTGTACTGTAGGTTTCACTGCCAGCCCAACTGGGGGTGCAGGCCTGGTTGGAGGGGGAAGGGGTTTCCTGGGCCTGGAGGGTAGTTTGTGAAGCTGTTGGGCTGAGGAGGAAAGCTCTCCAAAGCAGATGTGGGATGAGCCTGGAACGAGACAAAGAAGAACAGTGTTACTGCAGCAATGAGATATATATTCAAATACTTTAACTGTGCGTGTGTATCTTACCTGCAGCAAGGCGGACTGCATGGTTGGGTTGTGGAGGCCACTGAGGGCAGCAGGGGAGGCAGAGGGAGAGAAGCCTGGTACAGCAGGGAAGGACAGCAAGCTGGGGAAGCCGCTGTTTCCTGGAGGCTGAAGTCCACTGCTCAACCTGTAACACGCAGAATAATTACTGTCACACTACACACAGTGTTATTGTGATTACAAGTTGTACTATTCAGCATCATTCTGTACCCACATGGGTAACTCGTATTGACAATTGTGTTTGTTGTACTTTAAAGGTGTACTAGTTTTCGTTGCTGCGCTCGTCGTTTACATAGCTCCCTCTTGGTCATTTAAAAGCCCTTTCAAGGACACCACCTGTGTCTTGAATGCATGAAATGTTGATAAAGGGTCAGACCTGCGCTTGCAACAGGTCATTGACAAGGTAACATGCTAAATATATGGCTGACAATAATCGCTGCGCAGAGCTTCGAGACAACAGTAGGTGTAGCTGCACAAATGGACTTTGCACTTGAGAAGTGAAGTGTTTCCATTTAGCACATGAAATCCAAAGTGGAAAATCAATAGACGTGATGATTTATGACGCCATTGCACACGCAAATGGAAATCAATGTCACATGATTAGTCCAGAGCCAATTTTGACACCTGACTACTGTGTTTACTAGAAATAGAGTATAAAATAGGACACACGCTATGGTCTTTCATGTAGACTAAATGAAATTATATCAAGAAATCAATATGAAAACATGGAGTTTATTTCAGATTATGCATATGACAGGGCTTCTCTATACTGGTCAGTACAAATGTTCAAAGCTCACATACCCAGGCTGGAAGTTGGAGCTGAAAGCAGATGCGAAGCCTGGCAAAACTGGCGATGATGATGGAACCCCAGCCGCCGCTGCTGCTGCAGCAGCTACAGCCTGCAGTGGTGCCACCGATGCAACTGAAGACGGAGTGGCCCCTGTCAGTCCCATGAAAGAAGACAACACAGGGCTCCCAGAATTATGCCCTCCTGAAACCCCCAATCCTGGGAAGGCAGCAGGGCTAGGGCCAGGCGGAAGGCCTGGGAATATAGAGGGGGCAGAGGTGAGGCCCAGACCGAAAGGGGAGGCTGCACTGGCGGCAGCGTTGGAAGCCAGGCCTTGGTAGATGGAGGTTGGTGGATGGCTAGAAATGTTGCTGGTGGGAGGCATTGCTGGCATGGATGCAGGAATGGTGGAAGGAGGGAGAGAGGAAGAAAGAGAGGAAAAGGGGGACAAGCCAGGATAATGAGAGGGCGCTGGGCTGGATGACAGAGCTTGGAGGCCGGTGATGGCAACAGGACTAGAGAGAGAGACTTGAGGAGAACCTGAGGGGTGTGACAGACCGAAGGAACGTGCCAGGGCAGCCTGCGCAGAACCCGGCACCACCAGAGAGCTAACAGACGGCGTGCCCGAGCGAGAGGTGCCCTTGAAAGCAGAGGGAATGGGGCTGCTGCTGCCGCTGTTACTGCCCCCAGTGTGTCTGTTCAGGACTCCAGCCGCAGCCATGGCAGCCTGAACCTGTGCAGAATGGATGGGGGAGGGTTTGGGGCTGAGACCTGGGGTGGAAGAGTTTGGAATAATTGGAGTGGATGATCCAGGAGTGAGAGATGGTGGCCCAGAGGGGGTGTAACTTCGGATCACTGACCCAGAGGGGTTACCTGCTTGTGGATGTATACCAGGGAGGGTCTGTCCTGACTGGTGGTCTGTGGAAAAAACCTTCTGCTGAACTGGGCCGATGGAGTTCGTCTGAGATAAGGGGTCTGGGCCGCTGCGGGAGGTAGCAGGGGTGCCTGGTCGGGAAACGGCATGGAAGGGGGAAGAAGAGAAGCTACCAGGTATAGGAGTTCCACAAGGGGTGCCGGAGGGGGTGTGGGCTTTAATGACAGATGAGGGTGTAGGTGTAGCATGGCCACTGGGGGTCTGTGGACCTGCTTTGATCACAGACGGGGATGGAGCAGGGGCGGGAGAGGGGGCTTTGGGGTTGTGAGAGGGCACCATGCCGGGGAAAACTGGCGTGATAGGGGTCGTGGGAGTCGGCTGGACAGGAGAGGCCTGGGGCGGGACAGGGGTCGAAGGCGTGGACCCATGAGGAATGAGGAGGGGCCCGCTGTTCACTCCAGGTGTGGTGTTCTGTGGATTTCCCGGTTTGGCGTAACCTGGAGGCATTAAAAGTTCAGAGTTGGTTTAAAGAGTAATCTGAAATCATGAATACTTAATTACATCTTTTTGTTTGTTTGTTGTCTGAGCAGGAGTGTTTTGTTCTGCTGTTATTTCAGAATGGGTTAAAACCCAACAAGCTATTGTGGAAGAAGCGATCCACTCACATCTTAAAAAAAAAAAAAAAAGAGGAGAGACACAGCAAGTAGGAACAGCAAGAGAGCATCCCTGCGTGCAACTCATTACATGGAAATTCCAACAATTTTCAAGATTGGAATATGTCTTCTTCTTACCTTTGGGGAAACGTTTTTGAACTTATTTGGCTCGATAACCTCAAATTGACTTTCATCACACACCGTTCTTAACTCAAGGCTGCTTTGGACATTCGTCAATTTAATGAACCTTGAGGCATCTTTGCACTCATGACCACATATCTCCCCAAAGGCCCTTAAAGATGTATTTCAACTGTGAAAACTGAGTTATCCCAAGCAATGCATGTTAAATGCCAGCATACAGCATGATTCCAGAAAGAAAAAGATTAATGACATTAGTTTGAGGCTATTCCCAGACCCGTCCTCACAATTCACCAAAACATACTTCTACAATGACTGACCAGAAAACAGAAAGTAACAGACGAGTGAAATGTATCAGTTTTAACACTAAATATCTTCTCTTGAAAAGGATTTGAAAGGATCATTGCATTCTGTTTTACATGTGTTATATCAAATATGCCTGAAATGTGTTTATATAATGCAATCTCATATGACAGCACCCCTTTTAATAATAATCACAGAACTGAATCGCCATCTTTCCAACAGCTCTAAATGAAAGGAATTCAAAGCGCAGCTGTTGTCTTTGGGCTGATGCATTTTTCTGGTCACTCAGTGTATTCCAGCAGAAATAAGAAGCACATTTTTCACCTGATAAAGGCTTTAAGCTTGAGAAGCGCAAGTAAGCAGCATGCCAGACGGTTAGGCAGCAAGCTTCAAGGAGTCTCTATTTGCAGTCACACGCACGCACACGCGCACACACACACCCTCGACTCATACCTGCTACTTTGTGGGTGGAGTTGTAGGGGGGAGGGGGCACGTTGGCTGTTATAACCCCTCCCATAGAAACAAGGCCTGCGTTGTTGTATGCACCTGAGTAGCAGTTGCAGATATTAACAGCGTCCACCACACGTTCATACATACACACACAAACATGAGAATCACCCCACCGCTAACTATACCTCGACCAATCCCACATGGAAGAAGAAAAAAAACAAAAAACTTTATCTAGAACCACTCAAAGCAGAATTATTAACTCCCGCTGTCTTCCATGTCTGTTTTCTTGGCATTGAAGTTGCACACAGTGTGCGACTACTCAACAGGTCAGGGGGAGCTACTGTCAGGACACGGGTGTGTGGGTGGGTTGTTTCTTACTTGGTGCGATGGTAGCATGGGGTCGACACGGTGGTATAGGGTAGGGCACAGGCCGATGAGGGTTGTAGGTTGAAGGGAACTAGAAAAAGAAAAGACAAAAGATATAAGAGTTACCTGATCAGCCAATTCTGTCTCATTAGAATCTGTACAGCAGTCAAACCTCTGCGCTGTATGGTCATATAAAAGCCAACAAATGAGGTGTTTCCATGCAGCCGATGGTGGAACTGTATAATTTTTTATAATCCTCCCATATTCCAAGATGATTATGCTTATGTACCAGCAAATAAATGAAGCTTTTAAAGATTACCAGAAGTCAAACGTCTTTTATAACGTCATCAGTCACCAGAACAGTGCAGGTTTCATGTTTTACGTCTGTGTGTGAAGAGTGACCGTTAATGTGTTCATACTCATGTGTTCCTGTATGTGCTCCTTCTTCTGTGCAGTCTTTAATGGAGTCCATTTAGCACACTCACCTTGGCCTGTCATTGGCTGATATAACATGGCTTGACACGTAGTACCAGTCAAAAGTTCACACCTTCTCAGTCAATGTTTTTTGTTTATTTCTATTATTTTCTACATTGTTGATTAATAATGAAGATGTCAAAACTATGAACTAACACGTGGAATTATGTGGTAAACAAAAAAACATGTAAATCTTTGGTATTAATTTACGATGTAGAAAATTATAAAAATAATGAAAAACCATTGAATGGGACAGGGTTTGTCCAAACCTTGAAATCTTTTTCATGTGTAGATAATGAGCCATGTGAGGCCTCATCACTCAGTCATGAGATTTCCCTGAGGCTTCCTTGCATCATTACATCATTGCAGTCAGTGCTTCCTATTCTAGTGCTTACAGGTTTGAATGGTCCAGTAATGCGAGAAGCAATTCCTTTCCCCTCCATGTTGTTCGCTGTGTCCTCTTTCTTTTCGCCTTCCTTCTTCAATGGAGGGATTCCCTGTGATTATAAACAAAATAAACAATTTTCCATGATCAGGTTTATCTTGAACAGATGTCTCAATAAAAGTCTCCTTCTATATTTTATCTACAGACAGAGCTGAAGATCACACAGATTCTGAACATTGTTCTGTCCACTGATATCCTGAGACATGGAGGTGGAACGGGTTAAACTAGAGAGACCGGCACACACTTACAGGGAATGTGCCGCTGACCAGGCTGGGTCTGCCTTTAGGGTATGGATTTCCTGGTATTATACCACAGGAGGAGATCATGGCTACGGGAGCTTTGCAGCCAACTTTACACACCTGGAAAAACAGAAGTAGTGTTATTTCAGAACTTGCGTGTGCCATCTGCATTAAAGATAATATAATTATTAGGGAATTCAAAGATTATGCATTGATTCATGCAGACTAGGGGCTTCATTTTACACTGCTCTTCTATTTTTTTTAATTGCATCAATCTGTCCCTGTACGTCTCACTAAGCAACTGTTATTTCCTGGGATTTCATGATTGCCAAAGGGACTGCAGAAGGTCTTTTGATACCAAAACATACACATAAGTTTAGCAAATAGGCCTTAGATGCTAACATAGCTACAACGCGACACCATGAAGATGAATTCGTCTGCTTACCTGCTCCAGTATCCTGCGAGCCCGCTTCTTCTCAGACAAGTGTATGCGAAAGAGATCCTCCACAGGGCGATAGTTCTGAGCGTCTGAAATGTTCCTGTGCAGAAACAGAAATCCGTTATTTAATGAGAAACTAATCAATGCAACAATTTCATGACTGACTGAACCAAATAGGCTGATATTACATTTTCAACATTTACTCACAAAGCTATTAGTTCGAGGACGATCAGTCTGTCCTTTGAGAAGGTGAAGCAATTCAGGATAGTTGCAACTTTGGTTGTAGGGATTGCAACCATTTTCTATGACAAAAGAAGGAGAAGAAGCATGTTTAATAAACACTTTAAAACACACCAGAGAGGAGGCAACACAAAATAATGTATTTTAAAGTGTCAATAATTTTGGTGATGTAGCTGTTTCTATACACTTCTTTTTTATATATTCTTTTTATCTACCTATAAATGGATAAACATATTTATCAATGCAAACCACAATGACTTCAAACCCCTGTAACTCACATGCTGCAGAGCTTTAACTGCTTTGACCTGCGGCTCTGCCCATGAGAAGTACTTCAGTATCTCCATCACCTGCAGATGTTCAAGACAGCGTTATAATTTACAATAAAAGTAGAGCTGTACTGCTCTCATATGGAAGAAGTATGAAAGACCACGCCAATTTTGGCTATCATCTATAGATAAAAATAAAGGAGAAGGAGAGGAGTTTTCCACATACAAACACATTTGTTTGGCACGAACATTTGCAAATACATATTTATCCTCAGTGTGCATTAGCCCAAACAAAGTTTTTGTGATGATATGATACATTACATGACAGTGCCGCTGACTGAACACTTACCTGCTCACTGGAGAAATATCCATGCACCTGCTCGATGGCCCTGATCCGCTGATCGGTCAAGACGCACTGAAACAAAGACAGAAGAATTACCAACAACCGAATCTGAGTCGATTTCAAATCTGAAATCTGACAGACTACTTGGGATTAGACGCCCCTTACCTTTCTGATCTCATCCAAGACAATATCAAATGATTTCTTATCCATGTTTGTAGGTTCAAACAAATGTTCACCTCTTTGTCAAATAAGTGATTACACTACGCAACGGGTAAATACACTTTTCACAATACAACAGATAGGATAATTTAAGTTAAAATGCATTCGGATGACTTTAAGTCTAAAAACGATGTTAAAGATCCAATATTACCAATTGTAATTCATAATGCTGCGAAAGCATAATTTACAGCAATGAATATTCGCAGTAACGTTGAATTATTAGCAACGTAATGAAGCTGCATGGTCTTTACAGTGTTTTTATACGATACAAACTTTCCGTCCGTGAACAATGACTTCAAAATAAGAGAAGCAGGGTCTGCAGTGCAAAACCTGTCTGCACCAGATTTGTCCGCAGCTAACAACAAGCTAGCCAGCTACAGCGACCATTATTCTGAACAGAGCTCACGAGAAACACACGAGAAAATGCGAAAAAAAAAATATTTGCACATCTGTTCATGCAAGCTTAGTTGAAATCCGATGCTTGCGATAGCTACGATAGAAACCAGAACCTTTAAAAATTCATTTAAAATATCTCAAAATAACGTGCTCGGAGACATAGCAGTCTTGCTAGCTTCCACTGACAGCTGGCGCTATCAACGTCAACACAGAAAAAGACCATCTGAGGCAGCCTGTCAGAAAAGGCACATTGTGCGGCAAATTATGAAAAACAATACAGTTTGAATATATTGCTATTGCAAAAAAAAGTTGATTTATAGTTTTTATGATTAGAAATTCCATTTATTTACAGTGAAATCTTTTTTATCTTATATTTTAGTGTTTCTCTTCAGGCAGTGTCAGGCCAATTCTGCTTAACGTACCGGAAGTAAACATAAAATGGATCTCGGCAGCAGAGTTCAATAAGGAATTGTAATAATTGAGTGAAAATGGACCGCTTTTCGTGGTCAAGTGGACTCTTAGAAATAAACGAAACGTTAGTGATTCAGCAACGAGGCGTCAGACTGTATGATGGTGACGATAAGGTATAGTTTTGATTTCTAATTGTGAAGTTTGAGGCCTGACACAACACAGCAGCTAAAACTTATACGCAACAATGTTAATAAGAAGGTGCTGATGAAGTTCAGATAGATCATTATGATTTTGTGGTGTTTAATATGTAGTGTAAGGTGATTATAACGCGATAGGTGACATGGGAAGTTATTATAAGCAAATAATAATAACGCCATGTATTTTCCTGTCATTTTACCAGGCTAAGCTGGATGTTGGAGTTGCCTTGTTGAGCACCCATCGGTTGATCTGGAGGGACGTTAAAAACCATGTAAGGCAGCAGTAAACGCGTCAAACCGACCGATTTATCCTTCTACATTTTGAGCGCTGGCTGTCATGATGACTTCTGTGTTTCCATCTGTAGGAATGCTGCATAGCGATGCCGCTGCCACAGATCATCTTCTTTGAGGAGCAGGCTGCAGGAATAGGAAAGAGGTGAGAGTCACGAAATACATCTTGTGGTTTTTAACAACAGAAATTAGAATATTTCCACAGTCAAGAATGATCATTCGCCATTAATAACAACAATAATTTCAAAGTGGCAAATTATTTTCATCGTCATCCATTTCATGTTGTTGCGTCATTGTTCCTATAGTGCAAAAATAGTTATCCATCTGCACCCAGCACCTGCCAACAAGGAGCCAGGTCCCTACCAACACAGCAAGTTCTCCTTCATCAAGCTGTCCTTCAAAGAGCATGGGCAGATCGAGGTAGTCCCACTGGCACAAGCAGCTAAAAGGGCTTTTTTGTTTTAACTGTTTATACTTACTGCTCTGAGACTCCTCATTTGGTCATTTTCTTGCAGTTTTACAGGAGGCTAACAGAGGAAATGACTCAGAAGAGATGGGAGAATACACCAGTTTCACAACCCATCCCAACAGGGAGCTCTCAGGTGAGGAAGCTGAACAGACGTTCCTCCTCATCCGGCGAGAATCTCTCCCTTTCCGCTCTATTCTGTTTCTGAAATTTGTCTGATAGAGATGCCAGAAGGTTACAGGATTTGTTTCCACACTGTAACTGAATCAGTCAAAGCGCCAAATGCCATTTCTGTCAATTCAAATAATGTTCCACAGGATGGCAGTGTTGTCAGTACATTCAAAGACTTGACAATTAAAATAGTCCCAAAGTTCTACCTCTGATTACGTGTTAGGGCTTTTCAAAAAGCAGTATTGGTATGCATGTTATGTGAGATTAGATGTAGCATCCCACAGCAGGACTTTGCTGTTACACTCATTGTACTTGCATTAGTGTCATGTGTCTCCAAATAAGATTACATTAATTTTATCATGGTTCATAAACATTATGAAATCATAGTCACTAAAATTCATTAATGTAACAGTAGTCGACTGTAATTTGTTCCCTCTGCACTGTTTGTCTTTCCTCGTCCTTCGAGGCTTGTTAGCGACGTGTTTTAAATGGCTCATGTGTTTCACTGCATGTGTTTTTCTTTCCCCTGTGCTCATGTAGGCAGGAAGGACTCGTGCAGTGGGGATTGTTGGCATCGAGAGGAAGATAGAGGAGAAGAGGAAAGAAACGGACAAAAACATTTGTGAGGTGCCGTAAAGTGAAATACTAAGAAATGCTTTGAAATGGGAATATAGACTTCAGATTTGAGGAGAAACTAAGTAAACTGCCCCTGTGTTCTGCCATCAGCCTCCTGAAAGCTGAAGTCATGTATTTAGCCTTCTTTTGATGAAAGCAACTGTGAACATACTGAGAATACAGAGTGGTTTAAGACGTTTCTATGAAAGTGTTTTTGTTTTTTTTTTCTGACACAAAAATTTGTCATGATCAGAATTTATTGAAACTGACATGAAGTCAAGCTGACCACAAATTCCCATTAGACAACCATGAAGTTTGTGTTTACAGAGCAGCTGTCTGACTGACTGCTTTTTTTATGCTTTTTTTTTATGCTTTTTTTTTTAGCTGTCTTTAATATGAATGGGATCAAATCATATTTAGCTTTATGAAAGGTATGACAATGAAACAAGTGGAGATTCAGGGTTCGGGAGCATTTTATGATCAGCCAGAGGAAGAGTGGGGACGCTGTGGAATGATATTTGAATTATCTCTGTAGCCATGAGGTTTTGTGGTTTTTTTTAACTGTGAACATTTTTGAGCACTATTACTCATTTAGTATCTTTTTTTTTTTTTTTCAGGCTTTTGAGGACCTCAGTAAGCTGATGGTGAAGGTAAAGATTGCTTTCCTCTGTATGTTCACACCTTCCTGTCCTTGCGGATTTATAACATAATTATTGACCTTTTAAAAGTCTATTTTATTCAATCTATTGATAATTATGCTGTGTGATTGTTTAAACATCACAATCATGGACATCAACCCTACGTAAAGGTCAGATACAATCCTGATTCCAAAAATGCTGGGACTCCGTGACGAGCAGAATTAAAACACACTGTGATAACTTGCCAATCCTTTTTGACATATACTCAATTGAGTACATTATAAATTTAATATTTGTTTCATCGAATTCACTGACTTTTGTGAATACATGCTTATGCTGAATGTGATGCAGCAACACGTTTCAAGCAAGTTGGGACAGGAGCAACAAAAGACTGGGAGAGTTGTGGAATGCTCCAAAAATGCCTGTTTTGATCATCGGACAGGATATTACTACATGGGCTCAGGAACATTTTTGTAAAAACCGTTGTCAGCAAACACAGTACGTTAGCCAATGACTGAATTCTGTTTTTATTTCTGTTTTACGCAATGTCTCAACCTCTTTGGAATCGGGGTTGTACTGCTATACAGTGGGATTTACTGAAGTATCGTGTGCTCTAACAGGCCAAAGAGATGGTGGAGCTGTCCAGATCCATAGCCAACAAGATCAAAGACAAGCAGGGAGACATAACAGAAGACGAGGTAAGAACTTGCAAAGAGAAAGAGGAGGACGATTGATTCAGTTGAAAAAGTCATACTCTCCAACTTCAGCGGGCCAGTATGCACACGACTTGTCCAACCTGAGGCCTGATGCACATACATAACAGTAGATGATGCCGTTACACCATGCAGTTTAATTTTCAAGTAATTTGCAATTCATTAACAGTTATGTTCTGCTTTATAGACAATCCGCTTTAAATCCTACCTGCTGAGCATGGGTATTGCCAACCCTGTTACCAGGGAAACGCACGGATCAGGAACACATTACCATTTGCAGCTGGCTAAGCAACTGGGAGATATGCTACAGGCCCCTCTGGAGGTAGGTGTGAGTGTTTGTGTGTCACATGTTTTACATCTACGCTCAGTTCAATCATTTTAATCTCTTGCTGGATCTATTTGTCTCGCTCTCTTTCTACCACTCCCTGCTCTCTCAGGAGCGTGGTGGTATGATGGCTCTCACCGAGGTGTACTGCCTCGTCAATCGCGCTAGAGGAATGGAGGTGATGCTCCCATCAGTGCGCACATTCACGCTGCACACAAATGTCTCTGTTGGCCCGTCAGATTCTGAAGTTCCTGTTTTTTTTCCCTTCCCACAGCTTTTATCCCCGGAAGATTTGCTAAACGCGTGCAAGATGTTTGAGTCGTTGAAGCTCCCGCTGAGGTGAGATTGAGTTTCGTTTGGGATGTTTAATTTATCTGTGCACAGTTTCATGTGTTCATTTGTGTATACAGACCAGGCTTTGTGTATATTAAAGGACCATATAGGAAAGGGTTGGCGCCTGCTTCACAGAGGCCAGGCTCTTCCTGCCCAGCTTCCTGTTGTTGGAAATGGTGTCCAGCCCTCAGTAACTGTCATTTCCTGTCACTTCCTGGTGTTTGAAAATAAACACTGGTCCGTTTCCTCGCCACGCTGGTCCTCGTAGCCCAGAACTGGCTGCTGTTCTTTTAGCCATGTCCCTATTTTAGCTTAATAAAAGATCACTTCATCATAAAGCTGTTGACTGGATCTCTCTCTCTCCTTCTCTCTCGCGCACACTCTTTCCTTCATCTGTCTTGTCTTCTTTGTAGGCTGCGTGTGTTTGACAGTGGCGTGATGGTGGTCCAGCTGCAGTCTCACAGCGAAGAGGAAATGATAGCCTCAGCACTGGACAATGTAAGCGTTACCGTTACAAACATTATACTGACACTGACGTGGTTTAGACCGATCAAACAGTGCTGTCTTGGATATATATGTTTTTAAAAATTCCATGAATAAGTCACAGGCTAAGTTTCATCTTATCCCCTGCCTTGTCTCTGTATCTCTTCATCTTCTTCTTCTACAGGTGTCAGACAAAGGCTCTTTGACAGCAGAGGAGTTTGCGAAGCTCCTGGGTCTCTCCGTTCTTCTGTCTAAAGAGCGGTAAGTAAACTCATAGATACAACAGCGACACTTTACCAAGACTCATCCTGTCAGTCTCTCTCTGAGTTTTATGACACAATGCTGTTCTAACCATGAGAATATTGTATTCAGTCGTCTGTGCTTTGCAGTTTATTGTTCTTTGCTGCTGCATTGTGTCACACGCGTTTCCTCTTCTTCATCTATTTGTCTCCTCCTCTCTATTCCCTCGTCATCTCCAGGTTGTTGCTGGCTGAGAAGATGGGCCACCTGTGCAGAGACGACTCTGTTGAGGGTTTGAGATTCTACCCAAACCTCTTTTGACCAGTTTACAGTCATTATTGCTGAGATGATAACTCAAACTAAGTACAAAAAACCTGGGTCGCACTGTCTCTGGTGACAGGTTGGATACATAATAAACAATCTTCTTACCACTACATGTACATACAGGTGTACAGCAGCGGAGTGCCTGCTGTACTGTGAGTGCAGTGATGTATGAGATCTCTGCAAATCCAGTGGAGGTATTACAGGCACCAGCTATTTTCTGTCTAGGTCTAAGAGAAAAAAGAAAAGTTTATCAGGAAGATACTGTTCAAGAAACTGTAAATACTAAACATGCAGCAAAGTGCCCCCAGATTTGCCTTTTCATCACGTGTTTAGTAATAAATGGGTTTGGGAAAACTGACTTGAATGATATATATTTTTTTTGCAACGCTCTGATTTTGAATTTCATTGATGACATGTTTTTGTGTCACACAGCTTACGCATTTTTTTTTTTTTTTTTGTAGTGTTATGAAAAACTCATAGCCACAGATCACATGTTTTCCTAAGTAGAAAATACATTTATTTAATAAATGATTAAGGAATGAAGCTCGTCATGCTGTCCTATCTTCCGAGGAAGGAGAGAACATCCCTTGAGCTAAATACCCCACTTTCTGTTCAAGAAGAAGATAAAATAACATGCCCGGTCTGCTGTCAGTTTGGTTCACAGCGTATAAATATAGGGCACACTTCCAAATGTCATTCTTCAGGCAATTAGCTTCATCGCTGCAGAGATCGTGTTGTAAAAAATCCAGTTGTGACTGTTTTGAAGCCAAACGGGAAGGTTTGCCCTATTAATTGGCACAGTGAAGCACTTGGAAATCGCTTAATCATGTCTGCTGACAGCATATCATAAAGTGTAACTGCAGAAGTAGTAATGAATGTGTGAAATATGAGCATATTAAGTTAAAGTAGCTGCATGTCTTAATGTTGCTGCAGGGAGTGTTATCACTGTATTTTTGTTTTCAATCTCGTGCGTCCCTGTAGGGCTTTTTTTTTACACACAGAGTAGAAACGCTCTTTGTTCTCATTGTGAGCTGAGCTGAGCTGTAAAGGGTGTTTCATCTCCAGAGAAGCTTCCTGTTTTCTGCTGGCTCTCTCTCTCTTTCTCTCTCTCTCTGTAGGAAAAATGAAGGTCTGTAGTGCTCTACAGCTGATTAGATTACCCTGCCATGTGGCTCACTAGATGAACTCAGTTGCTTCAGGAAGCCGTGAGAGCCGAAGCGAGGCAGGTCTGATCATAATGATTAGGGATTCGTGCACGGCACTGAACTTCTGGTGGATGTTTTTCTATACAAAATAGGTTTTGTTCTTGCATGCTGAGGATGACTGATTTATTCAATGGTGCATTATAAGCTCCTGAATGGCTTAGTGTCATCTGCAAATCTCAGTAATGCCTTGTCAGTCATCTTATGTGAGGGGAAAGGTAAGGTGATTGTGTGAGATGAATAGTTCTGCAGTTTACGACCATGCCTCCATTATATAATTTTTTTTTCTTGTCCTGCCTCCAGGGCTGATGGGCGTACTCAGGGCTATTCTAGCTGAATATCACGAGTTTCTTTTAAATGTAATCTTTTAACCCATTGCATAAAAAAGATTTATGTGTGATTGTCACTTGAAAGAGTGAATGCGTCTGGTGAATCTCATATTTCCCCATGTAGTCACTCTCCTCAGGCACCTGTGCTGAAATCTGTCCGTGACTCAGGCGCCTACTCAAACTGATAACAATCAGTTATCAGTCAGTCATAGTGAATATTTCACTTTACACTGTATACGTTTAGTTTTCTATAATGTCCTTCACTTGTTTACCTACGTAAACTTAATCTCGCACAAATAAACCTGCCTGTGAAGGTACTGCATGACCCCTTCTGTATTTGAGAACCAGTATTTTGGAAATTAATAGGAGTGTCTCAATGTAATCACGGAAATTCAGAACCCAGTTGTAAGAACCACTTCCAAACCAGTGAATAGTTTTGCTTCATTTTGCCTGTTAATCCTCCCAGGCAGGAATGTAAAGGGCGGTGGTGGAAGAAGTACTCTGTAAGTACAAGTAGCAATACTACAGTGTAAAAAGATTATTCTGCAAGTTAAAGTCCCACATTCAAAGTCTTTCTTATGTTAAAGTACAAAAGGAGTATCATCAAAATATACTTAAAGCACCAAAAGTAAAAGTATTCATCATGCTGTATAGCCCTTTTCAGAAGCCTATATATTATATTACTGGACTGTAATTAGTGATGCATTAATGTGTACATCACTTTAATGTTGCTGTTGGTAAAGGTGGAACTAATTTGATGTAATTTGTTAACATTAATAATAAAAATCTGCCAAGTAACCAGTAACTAAGGCTAGAAATGTAAAAATAGATGTAGTTAAGTAAAAAGTACAGAATTTGCCTCTGAAATATTTTTAGAAATATTTCCTCAATTCTATCTTTTTTTTTTTTTTTTTTTTTTTCTGAGACAAATTAGCTTATTGGTTTATTTGCCATGACGTCACAGTACGTTGTCTTTAGTGTCCCTCTCCATTTGGGAGGAACAAACACAGTCATCGAGCGCGAGCCGCTGCTGACCGTGAAGTGACGGGTCTCCTCCACGCGCTCTCAACGCGGGCGCGCGCCCTCGCACGGCCCCGTCGGATTCTGTCACTCTCGTCCCGCCGACTGTCACTGCAATTATTAACAGTTTATTATTAGCAGAAGAAATGCGTGAGCGGCTCGTGGAGGGGCCGTTCTTGGGGTCGACGTGTCGGATAATTGAAGAGGAATAATGGTGAGGCGACTCAACAAGACATGTGAGTAGAACAGCTCCGCTTTTATAGTGAAGGTTATGATCGTCCCAAACGCAGTTAAACTTTGATGCTAAAACCAAGATCTAGGCTTAAGATCACTCCTAAGTTTCATATTCGCGCGCACTTAAGAAGTGATATAACAATGATGTAACAGAATTAATAAGAAGGACATGCTGTAAATAGCCTGTCCAGCCTTCACTTATATAGGATAAAGATACATTAAGTGAGACAAGTGTAAAGGAGAGAAATATTCATGCAGTTTGTTTGGGAGAATTAATTGCAGGACAACTCTTATATTGAGTATGTATTAATTTTATTGATTGATACCTTATGTGAGGTTCACAGAAGCCTCGAATTTGAATGGAGGTGTAAAATGTTAAATAAAAAGAAAAGAAAAGAAGAAGAATGAAAGTTTGGTACCCCAAATTTACCCCAAACTTTGGAGTCTATTGTGTTTCTAAGGAAATAATTGAAAAAACAGTGAGTGAGCAACCAAACAACAAGGATTTGTCTCCACATCACAAACATTTGTTATGCCTCCATACCCATTGTGAAGATGAAAGGAAGAGGAAGACGCTGCTGTAAATCCAGAAAACTCATGGTCACAGCTTCGTGCTCCAGCCTTCCTGTTTTTCATACCTCAGATCAGTGCACCGCTCCTTCCATGCCCTCTCCTGTCTCCAGACACCCACAATTACAACTGGTTGCTGCCTTCTTGCGGACTATTTCTTTATTCTTAATTTTTTTCATTTGTGGTTATTTTGTGTTTTGCCTCTGATTTATAGAGGTCGGGGTGGTGGAAGAGGACGGTCATGTGGTGTAGGAGAAAGCAGAGGCACGGACATCGGAATGCCTCAGGCTGTCTCACTGCTGCCCTTTCTGCTGGCGCTCATGGGATACGGTGAGTGTCACCGAACCACCTTAATAGCATCGCAGCTCTGATATTAAAATCACCTGATCAAGAAAACAGTTAAATTGGGGTCTACCACACAGTATTCTGCCATGTGCCCTCAGTGAAATGGGAGAGGGTTGAGTTGAGCTGAAGGAAAGGAGCGAAGGGGGTAATGGAGGGTCAGCCTCTTCCTCTTCCTACACCCGCTTTGCTTTGTGAGGATGTGAGGTCTGAGCAACAGGATTTACACACCGCACCACACAATAGCTCTTAAAATAATGTGCTGCAGCATTTTTGCTTTTTCCCCTGGTAATGATACTGTACGAATATGCTGCTAAGCAATTAACTACTAATTGCTGAAGATATTGTGTGTATGAGCAAATTCCATCATTTGTGGCTGGAAAATCTATCGAGAGGCCTGTACTTTACATGACTTTATGAAGGATTTTTTTGTGTGATGCACAATTATGCTGCCAGAAGTAGCACTATGGAAAAATCGTGTCACATTTCACCCAGACTGATGTCTAAAATTTATGAGATTTCCAAATAAAAAGTACATTTGACTTGAAGTTTTCCTACAGTCCAAACATAAATTAGACAGTTTCATGAGTCACTGTTCACACCTAAACAGATATTAGGACATATGACTCTAGAAAATGTCATGTTACTGAATCACTGCAGTCAGTTCAGCCTGAAATGCACCCTGTGGGCATCAAAACAGACAGTCATGTCAAGAAAAAGGCAGGCAGTTGATGTAAAGAATACACAAAGAAACAATAACAAAAACATCTGTGAGACCACATTTACCCATGGGCATCCTTAAAAGTTAGTTCAAGACACATGAACAGTCGCTAACATGTCATATCTGACTTCTGTGCATCCTTTTCTGTAGCGTTTGCGGGGCTCAATATCTGGCCCTCCTTCCACATTGCCCTAAGCAATGCCAGTGTATTTGTGGACTTCAGCACAAAATCCAACGGCAGCACCGTCCGCAGCACCAGCCTCTCTCTGGTCAACACAGAAACCAACACCACCCTTCTGACGAGGACTCTTCCCGACAACCAATCGGCCGGTAGGGTGGAGTTCAACTGCTCTTGCTTCCTGTATGCGGGAACTTTCCGGTTCCTGCTGAGGCAGACCAGCATCTCTGCTGTTTCTCATGCCAATGGCACAGACGATAAAAGCACAGAGAGCACTACCTGGTGGTGGAGTTCAGAACTGCAGGTGCAGTGGCCCACCTTCCACATCGCTGTGGAGAGGGCTGGAAACCACTCAGGATCTTTTCAGGCAAGACAAACTCCATCTCAATCTGAAGTTGGTTTAATGTGCTGCAGCATGACGACCAGAGTGATTAACACGCGATTCTTCTTCTGTCCCTCTCCAGGTTGGGATATCCACTAATGAACACTTTCAGGCTTGCTCCAGCGGCGTTGACTCCGCTCTCTTCCTAGAGGTCAGCTACATGGAGTACAACCAGATCGGGCGAAACAGCATCGACAAGGTGCGAGCTCGCACGCGACACCCGATCAAACCCCTCCGCTCCCAGAGTGTTGAGCTGGCCTGCGCCTTCCCCTTCACAGAAAGAGACTTCATACGAGTGGCCCTGCGGTCTCCTCATACAGCACAGGATGTGAAGAGCTCTGGAGCTCTCTACCTGTCTCGTATCTTCTCCTATAAGCTGCTGGTGGAAAATGGCAACGCTTACCGGAGTGGCTGTGAAGGGACCATGACTGTCAGACTGATCACCCCACCTTGTGCTCACATCAGTGGGAAGGTGTTGCTTTATAAGGATGCAGGTCTTGGAAGAGGAGTTGCCGTTTCCTCTGGCACGGGAGCAGGTGGAACAGCGCTGCTGGGGTTTGGACCAGAGGAGCCCTCTTCTCCTCCCTTGGCCTTTAACTGGCTGACGCAGGGAGAGAATGAGACAGAATTCAACTGCTCTGTGTTTTACCCGGGAAGGAATAAGTACTGCTTTCGCTTTGTTTTCAACTTCAGTCGCTCCCCTAGTCCTGCACAGACCTGTTTGGTGGTTCACAGGAGTGCAGGTGAGATTTAAGAGATCACACATTCACATTCAGTGGCTGTCAAGAATACATTTGCACTTTGCTTCTGTTTGTCATTTAGCAGTGTCAGCGGCGCAGGGGTGCAGTGATTTATTCAGTAAGACCGGAATTTTGCTCTGTTCCTCCAGATTTTGCCAAATAAAATCCAGTCACTAGCTGAGAAATGGCCTCATTAAAGAGCAGACAAGAGGCCTGTTTTGATTTAATGATGGCTGAATTCCATTTAGTTGCTTTGTTTGGACCCTGAAGGACCTGCTATTGCGCCTGCTGGCTCATTGTAATTTCTACGCTTTTACTACTACAATACCAATTCTGAAAAAGTTCTGATGCTGTCATCAACCTCACTGATTTTTGTAACTATAAGCTTATTCTGAATTTGATACCAGCAGCATGTTTCAGACAAGCTGGGACAGGAGCAACAAAAGAGAGGGAAAGTTGTAGAATGCTCCATAAACACCTGGTTGGAACATTTCATAGGTAAACAGGTTCATTGGTAACAGGTGATATTGCAGCATGATGGCAGCATAGTAAAGGTCTACGTCCAAAATGACATCAGTCACTTTCATGGTGTATTATTGCGCATTGCGTAAGTCAGTCTATTTTAGGGCATGCAAGACTGAAATAGTCATCTTCTTCTTTGTTGATAGTGTGGTGGAGGGGGACCAAGTATGTCACAACAGCATAACAAGATCACACATTATTCATGTAGTGAGATATAGAGTTGCTACACTGAAATTTTAATAGTATGTTATTAAAATGCAGTGTGCGGCTGAGCATTATCAAATGAAGATATGAAAGCAGTGGCTATATTTAAGAACACTTCAAAAATTAAGTGGAACATCCAATGAATGACATGCTTCATGGTCATGTTGACACATTAAGCATAGTCAGTTCTAACTATTCAAGCAGGGAGTAAATCACCAACAGCTGTCACATCCTCATAATAGAAAGACGCTTGCAGCTGTGTCGGGGCTTTGTCTATTTTGGGGATAAAGCACTGACTGGTTGACGTCATGTGATATGATGGTTGACCCTTCATCAGCTCTATGTGGAAGGGTCTGACTTTTTTTATTCTTCTATTGGCTTATTCACAGGCTTGTGCTGTAAACTGACCAATTTTTCTGCAATTGAGCATATTTTTCCATTTTTCTGCAGAGTCATGGGGCCCGTGGCAGCCATGGAGTGTGTGCAGTGTGAGCTGTGGAGAGGGGGTGAGGGAAAGAGTGCGTGAGTGTTTGCTGCCCTCAGGTGTGGGAGGGATGCAGTGCACTGGCATGGTGAAGGAACAGTCCATGTGCTCTCTGGAGGACTGTGCCGGTCAGTCTCTTCACCCCTTATGTCCTTTTTTTCATTTCCACTCCCTCCTCTTTCTGCAGAATTTAACTTTTAACACAGTTGTCTCCCTTTCTTCCCAGTATTGCCTGTCCCTTCTCCGTCCCTCTCCCCTACACCTGTCGGAGTTGCACCGCTCGGTGGTAACATGGTCGTGGTGGTCGGTATCTCCCTTTGCCTGGCTGTGATTCTGGCAACTGTTGTGGTGACTGTGTGGAGAAAGTTTTGCAAGACCCCTCAGTGCAGCTCTGTCCGCAGAGGGTCCATGCATTCCCCTGGAGGACGCAAGCTCTCTGATGAGGCCTCCATTTGTGGCCACAGCCTCCAAAGACCCAGCCTGTCTGATGGCCATGGCCCACTTGGGGCCATGGGTGTGGGTGCCGCCCAGAAAAACAATGCTGTCCTGGGCAGTCAACCTCTCCCCCATACCCTGGTGATACCTGTCTCACAGGACCCAGAGAGGCTGTCCCCCACAGGTCAGAAGATGTTGCCAACAATATTTGGGTATGTTTAGAATATTGCTTACTTTCATCGCACATAGAAAATTATTGTCAGACTTATTCTGTCACTCCTAAGTCTGAGAAAATACTATTTCTCTCAAGGTACCGATTGGCTCAGCAGCAGTTGAAAGAAATGAAGAGGAAGGGGTTAAAGGAGGCCACACAGCTGTACCATGTCTCTTCAAGCCCGGTCCATGACACCTTGTTAGAAACGTCAGCTTCAGCCACCACCTCCCCCATCCCGACACCAACTGGATTCGCTCATCCCGCACTCCCTTTGGGCCTCCAGGACGACACCAACCACAACCATTTTCGTATTGCAGCTCCCTTTTCTGAGCCTCCAGTGCAGACTTCTAGGGTCATGCCGGACAGACTGAGTCCCAGAGTGGAGCTGGTCTTAGGTCCTCACGCCTCCGCTCATGCAAGTGGCGGCAGCTCAAAATGGCGTGACCGCACCGCTGACTGGGTGGAGATGGTGGAGAGGAGCGGGTTAGGAGGTTTCAGAGGAGGAGGAGATGCAGGGATGGGAAACTCCTGTCATAAGAATCCAAATTTCCGCAGGACCTCCAGTTTTAATGACACCAAACCCCAGCCTCCGCCCTCTGCACATTCCAGACAGTTCAGAGAAAGGAGCATGACCCAGGTCACCTGTCCAGCTTTATTTATGTGTTCATGTATTGTACGTCATATTTGTGGAGGTCTGTTTAAGCCTTTTTAATTAACAAAGATCAAATCTTTTCAGGTGGGATCTCGGACCCTTCCTGAAGGAAGTTGTTGGACCAAAGGAGGATGGGAGAGGCAGCCATACCGCTCTTACCCCATTCCAGAGCACGGGGCTTCGGAGTGGACTAAATCCAGACCTCAGAGAAATGACCAGAGGAAGCATTGGATAGAGACAGCTGTTTCTTCTCACAACAGTGAACTCAAACACACGGGAACCAATACAAACAGCATTTCAGCATATGCAAAACACACTAAAGCAGACCTCAGTGGCACTGGGGAAAGGCAAAGGAGCGGTGAGACAGAAGGTGGAGTGGTAATCTCAGGGATTGGGGGTCCAGCCACAGGGCTCGTCAGCCTGAGTGTGGATCGCGCAGAACGGGCCGAACAGAACTGGAACCGTCGCGGCCCATCGCCGATCCAGAGGAACATCTTGGCTCGGAAATTAAAGGAGGCTCAGTCCTGCTCTGGGGCCAAGGGGCGGCAGCGCAGCTCCACCTTTAGTGTTTCATCCTCGGAGCAGAGGAAAGGTCGCTGCCACTCTCTGCCGATGTCTGGAGACTACAACAGCAGTGGCGGCTCGCCCTACAGGCTGAGTGAGGCAGAGCAGAGGATGCTGGACCTGGATCTGTCCTCAGCATATACAGGGGAGGAGGAGTAGACCGGTTTGTCGTACCACACCAGGAAGGAATTGCCGTTTCTTTTGAACCTAAAAACCTCTCTGCTACATCTGTGACTTTTACACATACATAAACACAACACAAACACGCACACACATCAATGAAGATTATATTGTATGTTGGTGAAATACATTAAATTGCTTTTTTTTTTTATTGTGTTATTATTGTGTTAATATTTAACATTTTGATTGGAATTATATTTGAACATATTTTTGTCTTGTTCAGAGTTGTTGTTCTGTTTGTAGGTTTCATTGTATATCAGCTGCTGGCACAGTGTTTACCATAATAAGTCATATTTCTCATGGCCTTGTACTTACAGCTATATGCACTGTTAAACACAAACATCAATGACAGTATTCAATACACTACAGAAGACAGCTTAGTCTTATCGTTCTGCACTGCTGAACGTGCTGCTTTTACCATGCTGTGATCAATCAGGCCCGTTGTACAATACTGCAGTGTAGTGAGAACCACTCTCACTATGATTTAGTTCACTGTTCTAATTTGTGTGTATAATATCAGCAATATCAAGCATTTTTCATGTATTTTCTGCAAAATGCACTGAGCAGTAGTATCCAGTTGTACCTAGGACAATCAAATATGAATGTCGGTGAGGCATTGTGGCTGAGATGCTGTTTGTTTTTATTGTTTGAGTAATATGATACACTTTATAGAAAGCAATGCTGACTGGAGAACAGAAGATACTGTTGAATTGCAATATGATAATAGTTGCAAATAATGAGGCAAAGGGAGGAATTAAAATATTAAGAGTGTAAACATGACATCAGCCTTTGCCTCATTCACCCAGCCTGGTTTTTACATTTCCCCCGCTCCACTCCCCATGGCGTCCAAGAAAACCAAAGGTCGCACCTTCATGGTGGCATGTCGAAGGGAATACCAAAGGCCCTTCCAGGTCCCCCACACCACACCATTGTCATACTGGCCCTTGTACTTGCCCTTGCGGTAGAACTTCCCATTTAGGTTGGCTGCATGACATCTGTAGACAGTACACAATGTCAAGGGTGTAGCATTTTTTAAATATAATATATTATAAGTGTGTCCTCAGCCTGACCAGTATGGTTCTTTCCATGGTATGGTAATGATAATACACACTTGTTTGAAAGGTCTCACCTGTTGAACCACCATCCTGCCTTATTCTCCTGAGCACAGCTGCCCTGAATGTAGCGGTCATTGTCCTGTCAATAAGCATTGCCATCATCAGCGTTATCACTGTCATCATCTGCACAGTTATTAGCATCATAAAAATGCTAGCTTAGAATAGTAAAAATCTATTACTCACCTGATCTCTGGTGCTGAACTGCATACCGTTGAGGCAAGCAGACCAGTGCTCCACCACCCCGCCACCACCAGTCAGAGCATCCCCAGCTTGCCCACTATACAGTTCATACTGGAGACGATACTTGTCCTGGAATAGGTGTAAAAGCAATGTCATATTAATAATGTTTTTGGGGAATCGCAGTTACTTTTGAGATAAAAAAACAGAACTGTTGTTCTTACAGCCTCATCTGCGATCCTGAAGTTCTCATAAAATGCATAATTTCTCTTTCCATCCCAGTCCATTAGCTCTATCTTCACCAGGTTCTGACCTTCAGGGCAAAGAAATGTGAGCAAAACATGAGAAAAAAGCAGCAAAGCAGGGAGAACATTTAGACCCTGTAAAACAAGAGTATTAAAAAATAAAATGCCACTTTTAAAAGGAGATGCAAATGAATGATTCTGGGATTTTAATAATTTCTGACCTTCTGAGAGTAGAGAGTAAATGTGCTCATTCCCCAACCAAAACTCATCATTCCACAGTTTGAAGTCACCAAAGCCATCTCTGTAGTCCACCCAGTCTCTGAAATGAGAATTGGGCAGATTTTTCAGCTTGCGGCTCTATCAACACCTACATTATACTCTGGGCTTTGCAAGGATTTGGGGATCTAAATATTTTTAAATATACTGCACACGGGCTACTCTCTCTGATTAAGCACCTGTTAAAGTCAACTTTTCCATGCCGACGTTTCTGAAACACTGTCCATCCTCCTCCATCTTCCATGTCACAGTAGACCAAAAAAGGCTCCTTTTGTGATTTGGGTCTGATGCGGTAAAATCCACTTGGTGGTCTCAGTCTGTCAAACAGCTCAGAACAGTCTGAGAGGAATTGAAAAGGCCTTAAATATTACTTATTATTATCGTCACCATTATTTACTTACTACTGTTAAATCATCCACAAATCTCAGTGAATATTAAATAATTTCCAGAATTCTTTAATGCACTGCAGACTAATTTAAACTATAATTTTACTATAAATAAACACCCAAACACTGATATGACGTGAGCATTTCTTACCTTTGTCGTGGACAATTACACTGCCTGCAGGTGGAAGTGGTTTCATTAGTGCCATATCAGTGATGTCTAATGTCCCACTGCTGTTGTGGTTTGCACCGGGGCCTGTGTCAGCTTCAGGTTTAGTATTAGGCACAGCGGATTGAAATGGCTTGAAGTATTTGTGCATCTGCAAATGCTCCACCTGCCAAGTTGCTATCAGGAGTTTATTCTCCAGTTTCCTTATGCTGCTCTTGAGAGCTGCGACCTCTGGCCCACAGAACTCCGTTGCCTTAAATGAGAAAAAAAGATTTTCAAGTCATACGTGTTGCTTTTACTTTCTTCTGGTACCCAGAGAGGGGGCAGTAAAAGCATAGCGCCTTGGACTGTCTAGGAATGACAGTTCTTAAACAGCCCTGCCTATAATCTACGCTTTTCGAACCACACATTTTCAATTTGCACCGTCAATCCAAAAACAAAGAGAGACACCCCGAAGCCCTCAAAGAGTGCGATAAGCTACATACTGACAACGCTGTGGAAAAGGCCATGGCTGGTCGCACCAGAGCCAACAACAGCAACACTCGCACGAAGCCCTTCGCTGCAATATCAGTCTGAAATCATAAATAAAACACAGATTGAAGAATAAACAGATACTGATGTAGAAACTAAGATTTGTCAGACTTTAAAAACTCTGCAGCACAAGCCTTACCTTCATTTCACACCGTCTCGCCTTGTTTTCTCCAGGTTCAGTGTTCTTTTCCTCTAAAGATTTGTCAGTATTATTTATAGGCTGGGCTGGTTCTGCATGGTCCACATTAGAGGATTCAAACTCGACCAGCCTTGCCAAACACTGAACTCAAGCCAGTTTGTCCTTTTCCTCCTCTATCAAGCATTCTAGTACTTGGAAAGACAAGCTGATCCCAGACCTCATGGACAAAGGGTGTTGAGAGTATGCCATTCCTTACATGCCTGAAGTACTGTCCTTATTTTTGTTTCCTTTTTTGGTAGATAAAACCTGTTGATGTTTTATTATTGTGCTTCATTTCACAGAAATCAATTTGATCCTCACACCAAGGGTTTAGCTGAACATGTGGGTCAAAATCAACCATATAAAGTCAGGAAAATTGTTCCAAGTAATGCAGAAGTTAAAATAAAGTGATAGCCAAAATGGGAGAAAGTGTAGCTCACACTACACAAACGCTATAGAAACTGACATATGAGATACTGAGAGAAAACAACCCAGTAAAAAAGTAAGAATATGAAGAAAAATGGATTTTTATCCAAAGACCTGAAGAGTCAGTTCACAGCAGCATGAACTAAAGCAGAAAGTCCTCACATTGATATAAAAACACATTGCGTGTGATGGCGACATGGCTCCCCCTTGTGTTAGCATTTGGTTACTGCTTAAAAAATGTTTTGAATAATCATTTTATATTTTTATTTTGGACAATATTCATTGTGTCTAAAGTGCATTTTTAACTACGTCATTTCTTAAAGCCGTGTTATTTAGGCGTCATTGAATTTTTATTTTTAAGTTCGTTTAAGAAAAGCCATTTGAAAGTTTGTTACTGGTGTTACAGCCTGCTGTTTCGCCTTCGTTTGCTTTAAGCAGCTAAAGTTCAACATAATGCTGTACTTTCTTTTTGTCATGATAACGTTATACCTTTTCCTCGCAGCCATGTTTGGACTGTGGAGACGAAGCTAGCTGGCGTTTGGGAATGTAACGTTCAATTAAAACCAGATGTTACAGAGAAGACGGGGATGAGAGAGGACGGAGCAGCCTGTTGTCTCAAATAATATGTGTAGCTAATCTTTAAAAGAAAGCTCCGTAACAGTCACAGGAAGGTGATGGTCAGGCTCAGTCCGCTGTGGTGTCAAAGTGGGTGTAAGAGGAAAGATGAGTAAAGAGCAATAAGGGGAAAGAAAGCGCTTTGCACAGAGCTGCAGGAAGTCCGAAACCGCTACGTTTGCACAAAACGACGAGGAAAAGTGGATGGACTGAAGAAAAAAAAACTCTACCCGGTTAACCTTTGAACCGTCTCTCTGTCTTCACAAGAAGAAGTCACAAGACGAAGTCCCGTAAAACTCCACGAATGACAGCACGAAAGGTAAGCGAGCGGTCCGTTTAGCTAGTTTTGGGGGGCTAATTTGGTGTCAACAAACAGTCCGAAAAGAGGACTGTGTGAGGGGAAGCGGGCGGTTTGTGTGGTGAAATGTTTCTCTATTTTTTGTCCTCTTTTTTAGACCTAATAGTGAATCATTGATGCTTCACTTTCTCAAAAATTAACTTGTTTGCTGGTCGGTTTTGCATCAGGACACTGGCTCCTGGATGCTGATGAGGCGTTCAATGATCAAACCGTTTCTTTCTTTCAAGGAGTGGATTTACGTGCAAGACTAACGTCAGTATTTCAGGGCAGGACACAAAGTTTTTGCCCTCTAGTCTGTCTCTTATTTTTCCACATTGTAACTTTGGAACAACGTGCTGAACAAGGGGAGTTTTAATCTGTCTACGCTTCGCATGCAGAGACCACAAGTTCAGGACAAAGCGAGGAGGGAGACACACACATCATGTCCTCTGTCTATTTCAGTCCAGGGTCGGATTCAGGTGTAAATGGGTGAGGAAGATAAAGTAACTAACATGGGAGGATGAACCTTTTTTCTGTTTGTTGCTGTATATGTGCTGTCGTCTCTTTTCATCCTACCTTTTGTGAAGTTTACCCTGTCTGTCCTCTGTCTTTCTGTCTGTTAGAAACATTGCAAAGATGGAAGATGCTAAAGTGGAGATTGATGATGGAAAGGATGAGACGCTGGTGCCAGACACAATGTATCAGTAAGTCTGAACAGCTTGGACCACAGACAGTTTTGTAAACTCGATTCAGAAGCACATTTTCTGGCTAACATGACTGTGCAATCTTTCCTCCTTTGCAGCAATATCCGGACGAAGATTACACCTTTTGTTATGTCCTTTGGATTTCGGTGAGTGTGTTTTGGGAACTTTTTTGCTGAAATGTTGGCTCATCTAGACTGCTGATGACCAGTTTTGTGATGCTGTCCGTCTTTTCCTCCAGTATCTTCGGAGTGATACTGATCCTAGTGGACTTTGTGCTGGTTATCGTGGACATCTCCCTGCCAGCCAAGAGCAGAGATGTTGGGAATGCCTTAGAGGCCGTGTCCCTGCTCATCTCCTTCTTCTTTCTCGTTGACGTTCTCCTGCGGGTCTATGTGGAAGGGTGAGTCAGGAAGGAAGCCACAGAGTTCATGCATGTTTGCCTAATTTATGGGATCTCAGCAATCTCAGTCTCTTTGTGTTTCCTGTTTTCTACATTGGGTGGTGGATGCAGTGTCAATATTTGTGCAGTCTTGTTGCAGCCTTCCAAATAAATCCTACCTTTGTGAAGCTTGTTTGCTGACACTTTTAATAAGGAGTTTAATTCAGGACTCAGATTGCAAGATATATATTATAACTGCATCCAGTATTCAAATGTAGTGAATCCACATGTTAAGTTACCTCTGCACAGCTGCTTGCCTGTGAACGTTAGAGCCAGAAAAGAGTGAGGCAAACGTTCCCAGAGTTCTGTGTCAGCAGAAATCAAGAGTGATTAGCTGTTAAACAGGAAGTTACAAAGAGGAAGCTGGACAGGAAATGTATGGCATGTATTCAGATGGTCCTTGGGAAACATATTGATTCAAAGTGCAGTGGGCGCTGAGTATAAACGCTCCGCTGCAGTGATGTTTTTCATGTGGATTGAGATACTAGTAGTTGTATGATCTGCTTTTCTCTGCTGCACGTTAGTCGTCTCATGTTGTGTTTATCTAACCACCTTTCAGGTTCAGAGTTTACTTCAGCTCCAAGCTGAACATAGTAGACACCTGTGTTGTGGTAATCACTCTGGTGGTCACCATGATCTACACCTTCACTGATCTGTCTGGAACCAGTCTCATCCCCAGGTACCTACTTTTCCCTGCATTCCCAGCTAAATACAGTTGCGTTAGACATCTGGTGACTTTGTAGTGGATAAAGCATGACATAGGTACATAGAAGCTCTCTTAGATGTAGCTCTGAGTACCTGGAGATCCATTTATAATGATCCTCAATAGTCCACCCGCACAGGTGTTTTCACTAATGTTGCCTGACGAGGCCTCCTCCGAGGACTGTGCACAAACCAATCAAAAGAGTTTGGTGACATCATGCAACTCCCAGTTTAGCTTCACTTGACTAAAGGTCTAATCAGCCTGGATAATTGGAAACACCTGTGTGTGTGTGTGTGTGTGTGTGTGTGTGTGTGTGTGTGTGTGTGTGTGTGTGTGTGTGTGTGTGTGTGTGTGTGTGTGTGTGTGTGTGTGTGTGTGTGTGTGTGTGTGTGCAGGCCTTTAAGACTACTACAATTAATATAAATATAACAGTGTGGCTCATCCTCCTGTAGATGGAGAACCCTGCTGTACAGTCGACCCTTTAAATACTGCAAACAAATCCTCCTTTGGGAGCACTGTTTACTGTTAATGTATCACCAGGGTCTAGGCAATAAAAACACTGCTGCTTCCTTGGATTTATTTCATGGTGAAATGATACATGCACTACGTTTACATGCAGTCAAGTAACCCTTTCATAACCAGAATATCAGCAATAACCTGGTTGTGCACTGCCATGTAAACACCAATAACCCGAATATGACCCCTGGGTTACTCCTTTTCTAACCCGAATCGGAATATCCCCATTGAACGGAACATTATTTTGTGTTCTGCGCATGTTCTATTTGCAAGGAATCACGCATGTAAACAGGTTATTCTAAATGTTTCAGAAACTGGAATATTGACCATAACCCGAATATTGACTGCATGTAAACGTAGTGAGTGTTCCTCTTTCTGAACTTCTCTAACCTCAGACTGGACCATCAACAATCAGTGCAGTGGACATGTAAAAAAAAAAATGATTGAAGATCATATTCTCCATGTTTTCAAATACTGATTACTAATATAATATTGATTTCAACCATATTCCTAAACCTGAATGTCACCTTACAGCAGTGTTTCTCAATTCTGGTCCTCGGGCCTCAATGACCCCCACGTGTTTTAGACGTTTCCCTCCTCCAGCACACCTGATTCAAATGATCAGCTCGTCATCAAGCTCTGCAGTGGCCTGATAACGAGCCACTCATTTGAATCAGGTATGTTAGAGCAGGAAACATCTAAAACATGCAGGGCAGTGGGGCCTGAGGACTGGAATTGAGAAACACTGCCTTACAGTCACTACTTAACATGCAGTCAATATTCGGGTTATGGTCAATATTCCGGTTTCTGAAAACATTCGGAATAACCTGTTTACATGTGTGAGCAATCAGTGGTAATCAATTGGGATATCCCACGGACAAGGTGTCGATGCACGGAGAACGTCATGACGCAGCATGCGTCATTTCAGCTTCTTCTTCTTGTATCCAAAAACAACAACAGCAACAGCAGCAGGGCGGATAATGAACAGCCAGGGCTGGTGCTGACCCACCACCAGTACTTGACACTATTCTGACTCACTTTCTTCATTCATGGAAGGCGAGAACGTGAAGAAATAGGAAGTGGAGCCGGAGCTGTGCCATCCATATCCATGCTACCTGCACTCAAAAGACCAAGATTCCTTGCGAATAGAACATGCGCAGAACACAAATTAATGTTCTGTTCAGTGGGGATATTCTGATAGGTGTATACATGACCAAAAATTTGGGTTAGAAAAGGAGTAACCCAGGGGTCATATCAGGTTTTTAAAAACCAGAATATGAGCATACTCCGGTTTTTCAAAAGGTTTATTGGTGTTTACATGGCCATGCGCAACCCGGTTATTGCTGATATTCCGGTTATGAAAGGGTTACTTGACTGCATGTAAATGTAGTGAGTGTGTAGAGCGCCATAGACCCTATTATTGTTTTATTATTTAAGTTGTTTTTTTTCCTTCGTTCTTCATCAGGGTGGTAACGTTTCTTCGTGTCCTGAGAATACTGATCCTGGTGAGGGTTTTCAGACTGGCAGCTCAGAAGAAGGAGCTGGAGAAGGTCACCAGGAGGATGGTAAGGCCGAATCACAGGATCACTGTGGCATCAAGAGAGAAGATGTGTACTACTTCCTGATCACTGACTTGTTATTTTTTGTCAGATTTCTGAGAACAAGCGGCGCTATCAGAAGGATGGATTTGACCTTGACCTCACCTATGTCACAGGTAGTTGTTAGATGCTGTATGACACAAAAAAAAACGTACATGCATGTAAGAAAAAACATCTAAAATCAATCACTAAAAGTGACACCCTTTAAGAAGTGGAGCATTTGTTTGCATCTTTACCTTCTGTAGACCGTGTCATTGCCATGTCCTTCCCCTCCTCTGGGAAGCAGTCATTCTACAGGAATCCAATCAGAGTAAGTCAAACCTAAAATGGGTACATGCACGCTAAATGAGCCCACCTCCATCACTCGCCTGTCCCCAATTTAATAATTTCAAAAAGAATCCATTCATAGGCGCTATTGTTACAAAGAACTTCCAACGTAAATGAGACCCACAGACCTAAAAGTATATACACCTTCTTTATCTGTGCAGGAAGTGGCGAGGTTCCTAGACACTAAACATGAAGGCCACTATAAAGTTTACAACCTGTGCAGTAAGTTGGCACCTCCTCTCGTCACGCACTGCATTCCCTTTTTATGTGGAACGGCACAAATCACATCAGTATCATGTTTTTGGTTTCCAGGTGAGAAAGGCTACGACCCGCAGTTCTTCCACTACAAGGTTGAACGAGTGTTCATCGATGACCACAATGTCCCCTCCTTGGAGTGAGTCACACTTTCTGCTGCGACGTGTTGTTTTCGTTTCACCTCCTCCTTCCTTTTTGCCTGTGATTGCACTGGAACGCTTCAGACTGCAGCTTCACGAGAAGGCCTTCCAACTTGTATCAGTGTCTTCATCATTGCACGTTCTACTGTCTGTCCCAGGGACATGCTGAAATACACAGCAAACGTGAGGGAGTGGATGTCCGCTGATCCCCAAAACATCATCGCTATTCACTGCAAAGGAGGGAAAGGTGACGCCAAAGATTGCTGCTTGTTTCGTTATCATTGGTGAATTATTTGAGATGAACATCAGTTTGGTATATAGTTGTTGTGCAACTGTCACCCTTAGTTTACTCTCTGCTGACCACTTAGTGTTATAGTTTTGCATTTTTCATTCATTTTCATATCAAATAATCCATAATACTACTGCTCTCCTTCACAGGACGCACAGGTACTCTGGTGTGCACCTGGCTTATTGACAGTGACCAGTTTGAGAGCGCACAGGTGCGTCTCTTTAATTTTCAGATTAGTTCAATCGAGGTTCAACGATTCGGCGAAACATTTTGAGACAAGGCTACTTCCTTACATTCATTTTCGTTTGTGCACCAGGACAGTCTGGAGTATTTTGGTGAGAGGAGGACAGACAAGAGTCGGAGCTCCAAGTTTCAGGGAGTGGAGACTCCCTCTCAGGTAAGAACGAGCCACTCAAGGCCAAAAGTAGAAAAAGGTTTTAATAGAGGACCAAACTTAAAAACTACTCCGTGTAGAATTCAAAATCAGTCTGACTGGCGCCTCCTAGTGGTCAAACACTAATCTGTAGCAGCAGAGTGTGATTCACACTGGATACATGTAGTATATATACATATATGTGTGCAGTATATGTTTACATAGAGTAATTTTACTTTTCCTTAATCTTGACAGTTTAAGATTTAAATGCTTTCAGTGCTTTGTTTTAAATGTTGTAGCTCTGTTGTGTGCGTGTGAACCACAGAGCCGTTACGTGGGGTACTACGAGGTCATGAAGACTAAGTTCAACAGACAGCTGCCTCCACCTAAAAGCCTCAGGATCAAGAGCGTCCGCATCCACTCCATAGCAGGTAAAACACAGCAAACCAGCAGGACACACCTTTACATACCTTTTTGTGCCTGGGTTAATACCTGCTTTTTCCTTTTGCTCCTACCCAGGTGTGGGTAAAGGTGATGGCAGCGATCTCAAGATGAAGATAATTGTGAAGAAAGAGCTGGTTTTTCAGTGTGTGTGTGCCAAACAGGAGAATTGCACAGTACGTGTCACACACCTGGAACATGCACACCTCACATCACACCACACTGATTCATTTGTTGAGTGAGTGATTAACAGACTTCTGCTGGGTTTAAGGTATTTCCTGATGTGGGGAGCAATGCAGCCGTCATCAGCCTGCAGGAAGGGCCTGTCGTTGAAGGGGATGTGAAGGTCATGTTTGAATCAAGTGCTGTGAGTCGACATCTTTTTAAACTACCTATGGAAGGAAAGCTGGTGTTCATCCTGATTGTCCAATCATTCTCTTTATCTCCTGTTTTCATCTCTCCTTTTAGGGTCTGCCAAAAGGATATGAAGATGTTCCGTTCTACTTCTGGTTCAATACTTCCTTCATAGTAGACAACAAGTATGCTTCTGTTGCTCACATGCCATTATTTTTGTAGTTCTTGACTCGAAAGCTTTCATATTCTTCTTTGGCATTAATGCTGACCTCTGAACTGTCCACAGGCTGTTTCTGCCCAGGGAAGAGCTGGACAACCCACACAAACCGAAGACCTGGGACCTGTACAAGGAGGACTTTGGTGTTACTATGTTCTTCACAGAGCCATAGTAAAAGTCCTTTAGAAAGATTACAGGGATTTGGGGTTTTGCAGTGGGGTTCTACAAGGTACTTATCAATGAATCAGTGTATTACCTACAGTAGATGGAGGTCACACCCCCAGTTAAACTGAAATAGATTTTTAGGTGGGCATACTTCATGTGGCTAAGATATGTTTTGTTGCTGCCCCCGTCCACTGCAGTAAACTGGTCAGCTTCCTACACAGGTACTCCTGCTCCGTCTCCAACTGAAGGCCATCTACTGCAGGTAATACACAGTTGAGAAGTACCTTATACAAGCCTCCTTAAGAAAAATATCCCTTTAAGAGGATAAAATGGCTTGTTACAATTGCATGATTTAACAATGGATGGTATGCATAAAATGGTAGATTGAACACTAATTCAAGAAATGAATGAGTGGCATAAAAGCACTTGTGTTTAAATGTTGTGTGCAGCGGGCGTGTCCACTGAGTCAAATCATGCAGACTGCAGCGTTGCTCTGATGACTCATGGCAACTGAAATCTATAATGCGGGATATGTGAAGAAAGGACCGTGAAATAACTACTCATGTCTACCAGTGAATCAGTTGGAATCTGTGTGTGTGGTGACTCCTTTGAGTGTCTGGAAATAAAATGTAAAAATCCCAGACAGAATCAGAAAAACATTTGCACCTGATGAACTGATAAGATGAAAGTTTGGGCTTGATGCAGTCCATTTCTCCAGTTTTGAAACTCTTCCCAGTGCTATTATCAATTCATCCCCCTTTGAAGCACTCATTTAAACCTCACATTTTTAAATGCACTGTGTAGCTATTGTTGTATGCACCAAGTTGTTCATTTGTAAAGACCAACGGAAGGAAATATACTCTGTGGCAAGGGGGGAAACCGCTGAAGTTAACCAGAACACATGATGACACGAGTCAGTTACGAATGTGCTAATAGAAAAGATGTCACACAGCTCCACCTCGAGTCAGTCGTGGAGGCAGCAGGCCTTACTGCCTCAGCTGATTACATGGGTTTTAAATCCATGGTGTACCTTCTGTTTTGTTGCCCCAAAATAATATTAAACATCCTTTTTAATTTGCAGTCAGTATTTTTCCCCCTCACAAACAGTAGTGCACAGTATCAGATTTGATCTTTTATTCACAATTTTTACAATCTCTTTAAATTATTGCTTATTTTACAAGTTGCATTACTTGTCATGCTTATGTTACACCGCAGGTCACGTAGGCCAAGATCCGAGAGCCTTGCCATGCTGATCACACTTCGGGTCTGTCGAACTTGATCTCTGTTAAACCTAAACGATAACTAGCCAACAAAGAATTAAAGTGCAGACTTAAGTAAACCTCAATAGGAAATACTGTGAGGCGTTCAGGTTTGAAGACGTCTGGGCTGAGGCAGATGATGCTGTTCACTAAGGTGGATAAAGTACTTCACAAACGGACCTACATCCCCACAATGAGCCGACTCCAAATGAAGTTATGATACTGTATACAGTGTAGCAACAATGCAAAGCTCAAACCTGAGAGAAATGATGGCTGAGGTCCCATAATCTTTGTACTAGCTTGAAATCCCAGCAAACGTTCACATTGCACTGTGGGAAAGGTCAAAAGGACAGATTGTCATTCGTTTTAATACAAACTTTCTGTAATGTTTCTCAATTTTAAGAATTGAAATTCTCGCCTAATCTGATGAAAGCTTTAGGATTTTATGAGGCCTATCTTGATAAGCCCCAAGGACATTAAGGACATTAAGAATTTTGATAAAGGCTGCAAGATACTCCGTACTAGAAGAGCGTTTAAGCAGCTTTCAAACTTGAAACACTGCTGTTAAGGACAGATATGTTTAACGTTTCTCCCCGATCAGCAACAGCAGATCTGCCACAACCTCTTCCTGGAGAACTTGCAAACATTGCAAAACAGCAGTTGACAAACCCAAGGCATGTTGCAAATCACAATCAAATTGTCTTTGTAAAACATTTCTCATAGCATACACTGTCATCTACACACAATCCACATATACTGGCAGAGCACGAGTAATAACTCGAGTGACTTTATGTTATCAGGCCTATACAACAATCCATGTTGACCAACCACCAACAGGAAAAACTAACTTTTTTGGCTCTATTGCATATTTGGTCATATTGCTTATTCCCACACGCAGACATTCAGTCAACACAGGGTTTTTCTGGCAGCCCGGGCCAAGTTTCCTTCGAAACCACTGAGGAGGTCGCATTGCTCCAGCTCGTCGGACCGTCCGCTTCGCAGAAAGCACAGCAGTGTAGTTTTGCACGTCTCCTTACAGGGCTCCGACACGTGTCCTTTATGTCTCAGGTACCAGAACCTCTGGAATATGCGGTCATCTTTGAGAAAGGTCTGCATCAGCCCGTCGTAGTCAGAGGGGAACAGGCTCGTCAGACCATAGGCTTTGGTGGCACGGTATAAAAGTGTCCATTTGGGGTTCTGCTCTGGGCCACTTGGCGCTCCTGGACTGTGGTTTACCTCTGTGAGGTTCAGGATGTAGGTTTCGTGGTCGAGCACCAGTCGAGAGCTGCCTTTGTAATTCCCATCCACATAGTAGACACGGTAACCTGAAGAGAGAAAAATGATGATTTTCTGTTTTTAAGCGGCGTGCTGCTTCTGAAATGCTGACTTTATGAACTCACCTGGGTTAAGATTAATGTACGTAGTGACACTGGGAGCAATGAAGGACACTCCCAATGGACGGGTCATGGTCTCCTCGTCATAAAACATTTGGAACTCATCCAGATGCGTATGACCAAAAAACTGTCCGGTAATTGTACTTTCATATCTGCAAACAAAAAAAAAAAAAAGGATTTTAAACAAGACAGAGAGAAAACTTTAAACTTGTGTCATCTCTCTTCTAACTGGTTTGCTGCAGGAAGTCAGGCTGTCACATTCAGCAGCTTTGACCACAGTGGGCTGCTGACCTTTACAAAAAAAAATCAAACATGCATATTCATTAACTAACGGAGACACACAAAACCACATGAGACATCTGATCCGGCCATGCAAACAAAAGAGGAAGAGAAACAAGGTTTGCTAGTAATAAGACAACCACATATTCAATGGAATAAAATGCATCCCAGATAACTGATAATCTGGACTGATCTGGACCAAATGCTGGAAATACACCAGACGCTGACAGTAGCATTTAGAAACTGACATTGAGGAACGTCTGTCCCACATCACATGCGAAGGTCTGAAACTGTCACATCGTACATTAAAAAGAAACCAATGCTGAGTATAAAGAACGTCTGGTCCTTTCTCCAGCAAGTAAACAGAACACACGGTGATTTACAGCCACTGCAACTGTCTTTACTGCACTGCTACTTCCGTTTCTGACCGTTCTGGGAGTCTGGATCTTTAGGTTTAAATGATCGACGGAGCTACCTGTTGACAATGTGATAGTAGTTCCAGCTCCAGCTTCCAAGACACAGGCCAGGTGGGATGTGACCAATGATATGTACCTGATCAAAAAGGAGGGAACGCAGAGGTAGATTATTGCACTAATAAAAATGTATTTCAATTCAATGCCCGGTAGTAAATAGAGGGAAATGAAATGAGATAACCATTGAGTCATTATCCTCATCTATAATTAGGAATTGGGTGGGACATCAACCTGTGTCAATAAAACCACATTGAACGTTTTATCAGCTTTACAACGCTCAGTGACTAAACTGAACGTCTCACCCAGAGTCTCCTCGCAGCTTTCTTTTTGCTGCTCGACTCACCTTCTCGCCCTTGTCCTCACTGGCCTGCAGAACATGGACCAGCCACTGCAGCTGGTTCGCAGGATCGGTCGAGTTCACCATCAGCCAGAAGTTTTCCCGAGCGCAATAGTTCATGTTGAGAGAGACCACCCTTAGGCCAGGCTGGATCTCCATTGTATAGAATCCTCCGTACCTGAAATTGCACCCAAAGGACGTGATTGAAGGACTCCGAAAGTGAAATTCAGCTCTGGGGGCACCCATCAAAAGTCCGAACCCTGTATACAGGGAATAATATTCTGAGAAATGTGACCACTTCTGCTCACAAACAGAGGGATGTGAACTGCCAAGTGAAACTGCAAGAACAAACAACATAAACACAGTTTCTACTTTAAGATCCACAGCAAACCCTTTGCTTGATGTTATGTCTCATTTAACAACAGTGCTTACTGTACACATTTAGACGTAATAAGAACATGAAACAAGAACAAGAACCTCAGAGTTTTCAAAGCTTGCTCAGGTAACCACGGTGCCCATTCCTCTGCCATTGTATCATAAAGCCAGGCGCAGGATCGGTTGCCGTGAACAAAGGGCGGAGGGAAGCTGTTCACTGGCGTGCTCTCATGGTTCCCTATAGCAGGGAAGACCGTCACATTTGGCCCCAGGTGTCTGGACAGACGACAGAAGGAAGAGGCAAGAGTCAATAGCTGTTTGGATCAATTCCAGGTGACACATGACAAACATGTGAGCAAAGCAGCAACAAAAACATGTTTGGAGTCAGAGTACAAGGCCGCTTTGAGGTTAAATTAGTGTAAATGGATAAGCTAGAAATTCAAAGCAGCTGTAAATCACCAGAAAGATCTGACATTTCAACCTAACCTTTCATAAGCTACTCTTTTAAAAACGAAGTTGCCGTTATCTATCTTCTTATCAAAGAGCTCAAACTGAAGAGAAAGTTACTTTTGGATGAGCCTGGAGACGACCGTAAGCTCTGACAGCTGCTGCTTCCTGGTCTGAGACCAAACATTGTGCGCCGGTATGTCTCCGGTCCAGTAGACCCAGTCCCAGGGTCCAGCTTTGGCGACATTTTCCAGGAGGTTCTCCACCGTCCGTAGAGGCAGGTCACACTTACTGTAGGTTCCCCAGTACCCGGCCTCCCTCCGCCTCCACCTGGGAGGGACTGAGTCGTTGCGGCAACACAGAGGGTCCTTGCAGTCTGCGCTGCTGCCGGCTTCATACTCCTGTGGGTGGAGACGATTATTTGTTTTTTAAGGGTATAGCTTCATTTTTTCACATGGTTTCTGATATGCAAACTTTCAGGCACTCAAAGCTCTAGCATTTTATCCCACAGAGAGGCTGATCCCTCCACAGCACACACTAACCTGGTCCCAGTGGATGTCAGTCAAAAACAGGACCCTGCTCTGTGGAGAACCAGGTTTGGGTGGAGAGGGTGGTGTAACAGGGGGCTTGGGGACTTTCGGTAAGGTGATGTTCCAGGGCGCGTAGATGTCAAATGTGCCACAGGAAGGGCCCACCAGCAGGGCGCACGCTTCAGTGGGCCACAGCAAGGACTCCTGCAGAGCCCGGATAAAGTCGTCCCTGAACAGCTCTGTTATTTGTCGGCACACCTGCTCGTCAGCCAGATGGAGACGCACACATGCCTCACCGACCGCCCGTGCCACTCGCTCTTCATTTGCATTGCTCTACAAGAAGCAAGAAAGGCATAACAAGATTAGATAAGAGGGGCTTTTCGCACAATGCTTCACTGCTGTCAAAACCTCAAACTTCCTTAGAAACGAGTATAATTCCTACTTATTAGACCACAATGTCTTAGACTTGACAATGGTCACACTCTCGGATGGGAGACGCACTGAAGTGTCCTTTTGCACTTTTGATTTGGACAAGAATAGAAAAAGTTTTTTGAGGTCAAACAGCTGCAGCTATTGGACAACAGGGGCACTTGAGGTCAACAAAGGGACCCTATGATCAAATGTCTCAAGCATGTTTTTTGTGCTAAATCAGCTATAAGCACCAGGGGATATTAAAAGATTTTCAGGGAGCAGGACAAGAAGTGGACCTTCTCCATATGGGGGGCCTCAGTGTCACATGCTGCGTCTGTTTATCAACTTGAGTAACCCTGCTAGGTTATTCAGAGCAAAACTGCTCTTAACTTAAATATGATCAATAAGTAGAATCTGTGGACAGACCAACAACAGGATGTGAATGACAATCATTATTGTCTTACCACTCATGTCACAATCTTAAATAAATACGCTATCTTGAATTCAATCTTTTCGAGCCAAGAAAAGCTACGACAGCGACCTCCAATCAGACATTCAAGCGATCATTTAACCCAGAGTTCAGTCCAGGAGGTCAGAAATATTTGACTGGCTACAAAAAGAACAAGAAGAACGACAAACAGAAGAAAGGAAGGACAATAATGACATTGATCAGGGTCATTTTGACACTACGGTATATCTTAACTTTGGCGGCAACCTTCATGAAGGTTATAATACTCCATTTTTTGTTGAAAATCTTGAAGTGGAGTTTAGTTTGGAGGCTCTGGTGTGGCTCTTTGTGGAGTAACTGATATAAAATAGGGTGGACAAAATGTTAGATAGTAGAAACACCTCATTATAATGTAACAACACCAAAAAACTGAATCAACCCCTCTTTGCACAGCTGCACAGACTGAATAATATACTCTTTATCAAAGTAGGATTTATTGTATTGGCTGATGTATTAAACTGCATTAGTTTAAGCTAAACCAGCAATCAGTCAAAATTTCCTCACTGATGAGAAATACACAATGTTTTAATACATCATTGCATATTTCCTTTCTTCTGATCATTTAATGCGCAGATCTGTGGATAATGCACATTTCTGGTGACACTGCTCAGCCCTGCAGTGCACCACCATCCTCTTCAGCATCACAATTAAGACAAAATGTTCAAACCGTACCAGGAGGGCGACATCAAGGATGGTGAAAACAGCTTTGCACAAGGGGCAGGTGATATTTCCCCAGTTAAATCCGACCCCCGTGCGGCCAAGCTGCTCCATGAACAGCAGCCTGGGCTGTTCTGGGGTCGGTGCCGGATGACAGGACCCGAACAGCAGCAGCAGAGTGCAGGTTACGAGCCCAGAGGAGGGCAGCGGGGTGCAGAGCCTCATTGTTCCGGCAGCTGGTATCCTCCGTTGGCAGCCTCTATGGGGGGACACGAACAAAACATACAGGAAGTAACACTCAGAGGTGTAAGTTAAAGTTTCAGCTTGAGAATAAATGACTCGCACACGCCTACAAACTGATGCGAAAGCGCAACAGAAGTGACAGCTAGCAAAGTAGCTAGCTACTCTTGTGCAGCTGTACCTCCAAAAATATCTGCGGACCGACGAGGTGGTCGTCGTCTTCCCCGGCTGAGGTGAACACAAGCAGGTCGGTGGATTCAGAAACAGCTCCGCTTCCACAAACAAGGCCGAGAAGCCCCTCTTCTGGGTGCTCACCAGCTCACAGCTCGTTGTGGTGAGCGTCCCTCTGCTCCGTCTTGTGAAAGGCACAGACAGTCAGCTGACTCATCACGTGCCTGATTTTTTTTCCGCCCTTTCATGTGCGCAATCTGAGCTGCGGCTGATTTATCTCTCAGCCGGATAGAAGTTGTTTCTGCAGGGAGGATTCATTGATCCTACAGCAGTTTTTTTTTTTTTTTTTCCCCGTCCCATTTTTACCAGCATGCTTGTACTTTCTGCCTTCATGCCTTCACAGCAGGAACAACCTCCACGCTGCACTGTGGCTTAGTCCAAAAACTTTAAATTCTCATCATAAACCCACTCCCATACACATCCACTTTGATATAAGATCTTGCAATAAAGTCCGTCATTTGTTGTTGAATGGAGCTGGCTCTTTCTCTGCCTCAAGAAAGGGGCAATGAATCTTTCAAATGACAGAGATATTGAATTATACGTGTTCTTTGAGAAATCTGCAAACACAGTCTGTGAGCTTGACGGTTCATTAGGACCTTGGAAATAGTATTTAGACAAGCAGCTTTCAGTCCATATTGTGGCCTTCATCACAGGACAACAGCAGAGCTTTAGACTGAATCACCTCCAAACCCCATCTGCTGAAGAAAGCCGCAACATTTGGCTGGAAACGCTCCAGCGCTTATGCAAAACATTTATTTTGGTAAACTAATGCAAGCATGACATGTTCCACAAAAAGAGGATGAGATCTTGAAATAAAAGGACAAGGATTTGTCATAAATATAAAACATTTATTGCATTGGTATTCGCTGGTGTGTATGAAAGCATTGTTTCTATACACATCTCTTCGCGTCCGTCTCCGTCTGACTCATCACTGAATATAATCCACACTGGATCAGAAAGTTTGCAAATGTTTCAGTGTGCATGTTTCAGCCGTAATAAAAGAGCAACATAGTCAGGCTAAAGAACATTTATACCCCAAGTTTAAATTATACAAGAAAAGCAATATAATACTTATTGTTTGAATTGTGTAGCTGAAGTGGTCTCTGACGTTATTTACAGTGGCTTAGCAGATATGTGATTGGAGTGAAGATAAGGAGTGGTTTGATAAAAAAAAAAAAAAAAAGATGGTAACAGGAGTGTACAAATTAAGGCCAAGGCATTCACTTGTCTTGCATCTTTTCCAGGATGGGGACGATCATGTCAAACTTGGGCCTCTTGGCCGGGTCTTCGTTCATGCAGAGCCTCATCAGCTTACAGATATGAGGTGAAATCCCTGGTGGAATGGTGGGCCGGAGACCCTCGAGAGCCACCTGAGCGACACGGGGGAGGGAAGCGAGACACAAAGTTGCTGTAAACATCCTAAAGATGGGAACCTGTAGAAGCCATGGGATGTTTTGGAGGTGTGCTGCAGCCCCCTCAGCACCCCTACTTCCCACACCCGTAGCACCAACTTACCTTCATGCCTATCTCCATGTGTGAGAGGTCAGCGAAGGGGACCTCTCTGGTCACCAGCTCCCACAGTAGCACCGCAAAGCTCCACATGTCAGCAGATCTCCTGTTGATGTCTTCAGGCCTCTTCTGCAGGGCTGGACACAAAAAATGGGACAAGGAAATCCATTAACATAACCAGATTACTCATCGGGTTTGTTTGTATCCTGTATCACGGGCAACACACCAGATGAGCAGTGTGACTACCACTGACTTTAAATTATACAGTACAGTATGTTCCTCACTGAATGACTCATAAAGAGTAAGGAGGCATCATGGGGGGAGGAGGTAGGCGAGATGGAGAACAAAGACTGAAAACGGAATAAATACCTTCAGGGGCCATCCATGCTGGAGAGTACATACGACCAGGACACTGGAAGGAGAACTTAGCATCTGCCATGCTTATCCTGGCTGTCATGTCCTCATCAATCTGCAAGTGAGTCACATCATCAAATGGCGAGCCACAGCATCACCGTAGTTATGCGGCGGCAGTTATGGATCTTTTAGTTTAGAAACATGGTTGCTTATAAGCCAGTGGTCAAAGACAGTAGAGCAGTGTCTTACCATGACATGCTTACTGTTGAGGTAAAGACGTGAAACCATTGGTTCTAAGGTGTGGAGGAAAGCCATGCCGCTGGCGATGTCCAACGCGAACTTCACTGCCTGGCTTTGGTCGACCACCAGAGCTGAGGAAGAGGAAGACACAGGAGTAAATCTACGGGTATAGCGCTGTTCCATTTTATACACGTGCATAAATGTAAAGCACTTACTGGTGCCCTGGTGGAGTATGTTGAAGAGGGATCCATACGGCATGTAGTGGGTGATGATGATGGGGTGAGGGGATGGAGGTGCCTGACAGGCCCCGAGAACAGGCAGAATGTTTGGATGAGAAAAGATCCTATGGAGACATCACAGTAAGAGAGAGAGCGTGTGGAAATGCCATTTTAACAAAAGAAAAAGAAGGGAAAAAGGTGAATAATTACATCTTCTTAGAAGGGGGGTGGTTTCTCAGATGATAAAGAATTAACAATTTCACAGTTCAGAGGAAACGCAATTAAAAAAAAAATAATTAAATGCCCTGAAAAGCTTGTTCTGCATGAAAACTCTTCCCAAATCCATGTTATTATACACATTTGTAACATCTGTGGCCCTTTACAGTTAAGCCGGGCTGCAAGATTTACGCTTTCATTATCTGCGGCTCTTTCATAATACACGTCAGGTGATATGTTGCCCCTGAAATTTTCAGCGTGCTCGTCCCAACTACTTTTATGTTCTTGAAAGGGAGCGAGAACCGAATGCGACATGAAAGCACGCTGCCAAGTCCTTCCAATTGCACACTCACTCACATTCATTAATCTGGCCCGCTCAAAGGTCCTTGTGGGGGTCCCTGCTGAACCTGTCTCAACATGCTCGTGCGAGCTGACTGAAAGTCCTCTCTCGAAATTGTCCGCACATATTTCAGATTTCACGTTCCAATGGATGACATGTTTGCTGCGATGGTATTTGTTTGTGCAATTTGTTTTTCACGCTGTAGAGCATCACACTGTAAACAGCTGTCAACGACTGCTTCGCCACTACTCCAACCAAAACCCATTTCCATGACATCTAAAATTAAAAACTCCTCTCTCGGTTGCACAAGAAGCCACCAATCACAGTCCTCCTCGCGTCAGCACTGTGTTTACAGGATGTGCATCCAAATGCTGACTAATGAGCTAAATGAAAGCTTGATATCTCCATGCTGTGTGCCGACACCGCAAGATGCTGTTGAGGGCTAACCAAAACCACAACATTTACTTCATTGTTAGGACACTGATGTGTGATTACCTGAGTTTCGGATGCTCCTCGTTGAAGTCTCTGCTTTTCCTGGTGGTCCAGTCTCTCACCTGCAGCACCTTCACTATAATCTCGTCCCCCTGCCACCGTCCCTGCCATAACTGCAAACAGAGCACATGATCTGTTAAACCACAGGGGAGCTGAAAAACAATGAAAAAAATAAAAACCTGACACTGGAGTAAAGTGCTACTGACCTCTCCGGACTGGTTCTCATTGATCTTTGCCAGGAGCGAAAGTTGCTTATAATCAATACCAGCCTGCTTGTTGAGGGTACCATTACCTGAAAGAGCCGAATAATCAAGCAAAAGTCGTGATTTGCAGCAATGATTCTTGGTCCTTTGTACAAATTGAATGTTACTCACGAGGTCGTGTCCGCATGGTGCCTTTCCAGAAAGTTTCCTTATAGGGGACTCTGGTCATACTCTGGCCCATTTTCTCCGCCTTTTCTAAAAGCAGACGCAACAACCACAAAAATGAATTGGTGATGCCAACATAATGTTTTTCTTTTCAGAGGAAATAACCTGTTGAGGCCTTAAAATGCCCACAAATGACCTCTGACCTTGAAGCAGCTGTCTTAGGTGAGGCTTGGCCTTGTCCAGAGGTGTCTGTCCATACCTGTTACAAACGCACACCTGGGCACCACTGGCCACTAAGTCCTAAAAAAAGAAAGGTTGAACTGTGTTGTGTATGGATGGGATCTTTAAGGTTTTAGAATTTGAAGCAGGGACGCTGGGAGCGGTCGGGGCTCCACTGCTTTACTGTAGTGGCCACTTCTCCCCAGAAGAGGGCCTTTTCAGCTAAGAGAAGTAGTGGAGTGCCTGTGGGTGTATTGCACTGTACCTCTGCCACTTCGTCTTGGCCCCAGAAGCAGGCGTAGTGGAGCGGTGTGTTTCCATGCTCATTGACTGTATTGGGGTCGGCTTTGCACTGGATCAGCTGACAGTCGCAGGTCAAAAAGTGAAAAGATTACACATTATTCAGTGTAAACACAATTGTGACCATATTCAATATTCCTTTTTTTTATGTAATATGTATGTTTTTAAATATATATATATATATATATATAATTTATATTTTTTTATTTTGTATGTAATACAAAATGTGTATGTACCTTAGCTACGATGTCTCTATGTCCATGACTGGAGGCGAGATGTAACGGGGTGTCATCTCCGCGATTCATCACATTAATACGGGCGCCTCTCATGATGAGCATGTCAACAACGCCGCTCCTCCCTTCCCTGCATGCCCAGTGGAGGGGGCTGAAGCCATGGTCATCACTGAAACAACAATCAGTCTTTTAAGCAGTGATAATGAAAAAAAGTGGAATGAGAATATTCTTATAAGACGGTGAAGACATACTTAAAGTGTGGTAAGGAGGGTGCTGATGCTCTCTAAATGACTCTGAGGCATACACCAGCTGACTAAACACTATTTGAGTGGTTTTCTCTCTGACACACAGCCACACAGGTTCTCACACTCGCAACCTACCAGTCTTTATTTAGACTTAAACACATGCTTCCTCACAGCGCCGGCGGCCTAAAACCCATCTGAGGGCCAGCCTGGTGATAAATATGCCTGGTGCAAGCTGGAATGCCTGCGAACATACGCAGACAGCGCGCACAGCACTGCAGCAGTCTGCAAGGAGCCAAGCTGTCACCTACGTGCGACTGGCCCCTTCACCCGAGCGACCCCCTTTACATTCGCTGACCCATTCTTGCAGCTCCATGCAAAGCCACAAAATCTACACTCTATTCAGCAATAAACCTCAGGAGGGCTTGTGTAGCCTGTAGGAAATAGCTGCAGTGCTATCCCATGCTGAAGCGATATAATCACATTCTCTGACAATTCCGATCCAGCTCTGTGGACAGACAGTTCATAGTCTGACCAACCCTGCGTGCTATAAAAAGTAACGGGGGAAAAAAAACTCAGGAATGACAGAGCGGAAAATACACAGTGGAATCCTCAGCTACACATTCTCTGTAAGTCTCTCTCACTCTCTTTCCCTGTGTCTTCCTGTGACACACATACAAGAGCAGCTCCTGGGGGAGATCTGACATTTAAAAGTCTGACAGTTTCAGTCTCACCCTCCAGTTTCTGACTTTTTGAACCGAAAACAGCAGGGGAGGGAAAGTAACACACTTTCCCCACCAACATATAAAACTTATCACACATTTTCGGGGAAAAGAAAACGGCTTGTTCACACAGCCGAGCCTCCTCAGCCAGAGCAAAGGCCTCCAGCCTAATGACTGGTCTCTCAGATGTTTACGCGGGGCTGCAGCGAGCTGCCTGAGAAGCTCCGTCAGCGAGGGCCTGGCCCTGTATGGAGCTGAACAGAGGAAATGGCCTTGGCTGTTGCGTGGTTGGCTTGCAGCTCGGCAGCCCTCAGAGTCAACGTCAACAAACTGCACATATATGGCCTGGCCCAGGAATGAGATAACTGAGGTCTTTAGCAGTGAGGTCTTCTCGCTCCTTTCTAGTAAGGAAATTATGTAAACAGGCACAAGTGCTCTGTATATCCTACACACACAAACACAAACATCAACAGGCATGTGATTTATGAGCATTGTAAATGAATCTACAGCTTATATTTTAGATTAAATCACTGTTTTTAATACACGACATGGCATAAACTGTTCCCAGAGAACAGGGCGACATCTTCAAAGTGGGTGTTTTGTCCAACCCACAGGAGCTTTTAAAAACGAAATATTCGGTTAAAATGCACTGATCTTATGTGCTGTTTATTCATTGTCTGTCAATCAACTGAATCGTCTAAGCCCTATAATTTAAAGTCCGGCTATGCTTTTCAGTCCAGCGTAGAATGAGTTTTAGGCTATATTCTGTCGTATGAGTCATTTATGTCACCGCACAACCACCCAAATCTCTCTCTCTCACACACACACACACACACACACACACACTGGTGTTTCCATCTCTTCAGAGGACATTACATAGACTTCCATTCATTTCCTGGAGACTTATCCAAACCCTGACCTTAACTTACTTCACCTTAAACTCTGATGGCGAGTCCCCACAGTGTGACTGTATGAACAGCTTTATGTCCCCACAAGATGAGTAATTATACACATGCACAGTTTTTAGGGATTACATCATAAGGAAAGGAATCTAAGAAGAAAGTGGAAAAAAAAAAAAAAAGATGGACTGGAATGACTAAAGCTGAGTGACGCTCAGCAGCATGTGGAGCTGCAGGGAGGGAGAGAGGGAGAGAGAGAGAGAGAGAGAGAGAGAGAGAGAGAAAGAGCACAATATGGAAACTATTTGACCACCTCTAATGTGCCAGGCATCACTTTATATGCACGCTCACACACCAGCAGGGCATCACCTCACCCACCATAACCAAATGTGGAACTTCTGCAATAAAGTCAACTCCAATAACAAGGAGACAGCGCAGACTTTCCAAACTATGCCAGACTCTGACACCCGGGAGAAGATGAAGGTGACGATGAAGCTTCGCGTATCCGCAGGGAGCGTGTGCACGTGTACGCGCTCACCCCAAGTTGAGGTCATTCTCCGTGTTGTCCAGCCACAGACGAACGGCCACGGAGTTCCCTTCCCGACACTGTGTGAAGATGTCATCCATGGTTGTGCTGTAGGCTCTTGACCGGTTGCTCTTTCAGTGTCCTTTGAGATCAGGAACATGTAGCCTGCAGAAAGGCGTTCAGCAAAAACTCCTGGTGTAAGAGACAAGGTTTTTCTTCTCAGACATAAATATAAAGGTTTGCGTGTATTATTTAGCCATGCATTGTGCGTCTTGCAGGGGACAGAGCGTCTTGTGTTAGGCTGATGTCCATAAAGTGAAATTAAAGTGTGAAAAACACTCCTCAAGGGAAGCCTGGCTTTATTTTGTATGGTGGAGCAATGTTTAAGTCATTAGTTTTATACGGATGTTAAATGTAATATTTACAGAAAAGTATCTGCCGCACAAAGACACACAAACAGGCAGCCAGAGTCGGACGGAATGAAATGAGAAAGTCCACAAACATCTGCACATTCCCACATTTCCCCTTGGCTTTATCTTCCTCCGTGGACTCGGATGGGGCTGGCCTATTGGCTCACTTTGAAATCTATTGTTAAAAAGTCACTGAAGTTGGACATCCACAACAAAAACTCCCCAACCACAATGGAAACAAAAGTAAACATCCAAAACAAAAACGTTCTCAAAACTCTTACCAGCTGCGGATCGATCGATTTCTTCTCGGTTCCTTGCTTCTTTTTTTTTTTTCTTTCCTTTTCCTCCCCCTGAAAGTCGGCCGTCTCTGCAAATTTAAGAGCAGAGAGTCGTCGGGCTGAGTCCACGCCCCGCTCCTCCGAGCTGATGTGGGCTACTGGTGAGGAGCTGCGAGGGGCTCTGCTACTGGCCGCGCTGTCCCGGGACGCTGCACAACAGCGCCCCCCGCTGGAGGCAATGCGATGATGCCGCTGCACCCAGAGGCCGAAAATACCGAGGTCAGGTGAGGTGGCGGAGGGAGACGTGTGCAGCTTATAAAATTCTATTTATTAACACTGGTGGAATGTAACTAAGTACATTTACTCAAGTACTATGCATGAGTGTGAATTCGAGGTATTTGTACTTTATTTGCGTAAATCCATTTTATGCAACTTTATACTTGTACTCCATCACATCTCAGAATCATGTAGTTCTTTTTACGCTTGTCTGACAGCTTTAATCACTCATATAGCAATTTCTCATACACTTCCCGTGACGTGAAAACCACCTATCTCCAAATTTGGTGATTTTGAATGTTTCTGATAAACTGCAGGATTAAGCGTTCCTTTATGGGTCGAGAAAAGGCTCAAACGTCTTATGATAAATAAACTATTTTGAAAAATAAATCCCCTTGGATTAGTTGGAAAATGCATCATCACAAAGCTGAAAACGGGGCTGCTGACTATTACGGAGATAAGTGGCGCTGACACTGTTAACAGAACATGATGCATTGCTGTAGATTAAACTGAGCAGCAGTATGTAACTCAAACGAGCTCAACCTTAAACACCTACAGCAGTAAAATGCAGCATACTCATGAATCCAGCAGTAATATTAATCCAAATATATCATAATAATAGTAAAACACTGACAGGGACCATTTTACTGCAGAAGGTGTACTTTGTCTTTTCATACTTTAAGTACATGTTGCTGATAATACTTTTACTTGCAGTATTTTCACAGTGTGTATTGCTACTGAGTAAAGGCTCTAAGTACTTCTTCAGTAGTGTTTATTAATCATTCATCTTTAACTGTAATTTGTCATGATTGAGAATGCATTCATTGGTATAAAGGCTGCTTGTCACATGTATAAATGTGAGAATATGATGTACCAACAACGGCCACCTGGGATGTAGTGGAGGGAAAATCCTCAGGTATGGTTTCTGAGGCTGATACGGATATTAAAATCCAAAACTGAAAGTTAATAATGACTAATATATTGGTTGGCTTTCAGGTTCCCTCGCCAAAACATGTTAATTAAAATAGAACTGGCTTCATATTTTTCTCACAATCGGTTGCCCTTAGAGTACACTGAGAGGCAATAATTCACACAGCTTATTTTTTTGCCAGCTCATAAGTGGAACACAGGAAGACTGATCATCGACAACTACAAAAGAGACATTTTGTTGAAATACTGCAAAATGCCTTTTCAGAAAAATGATACCTATTCCATGTGCCACTGCGTAATTACCAAATCTGTTTCCTCGACTAGCTGCTTCCTGACGGGGCCATAAGTCTCTCTGGCTCCGACTCGCATTGCTGTGCTGAAGAGCGTCACAAACTTTGTGTCTGAGGAGTGAAACCAGTGGCAATGCTGCTGTAAGATGGCTTGTTATGGCTTTGCTGCTGGACTAGCGCACAGCATGTTTAGTGTACAGACAGGAAATGATGGGAGGAGGAGGAGGAGGAAAAGAGAGAGAGAGAGAGAGAGAGAGAGAGAGAGAGAGAGAGAGAGAGAGAGAGAGAGAGAGAGGTGATGATAGGTGGCAAAGGTCTTGAACTGGATTCACACCCACAACCAACAGGGTGTGTACACTGCTGCACCAGGACATCCGGCAACCGGGGTTGGGGGGGGGGGGTCTTTAATGATGAAAAGAAAACACCCAAAAAAGTGCTGATTACTTCAATTTTATTACTGAAGATTATCCAATTTTACATGTTGAGCCCTCCTGGATCCTGAAAGTCCAAACTGAGGTCCCACAATGATCAAGCCAGGATAGCAGGATGTCACTGCTATCACACACATACACTGATACACACTGTGACACACACACTTTTGGCAATACCGTGTCAGAAATGACTACAGAACTGCTATTCTTACCATGTGCAGGATCAGTTCATGTCTGCGGGGTCCAAAAATGTCAAAAATAACAACAATGTCCTTTGCGAGCTAACAGTTTAAAATGAGGTCTTCAAGTTGCTAATTTTGCAAAGCAAACAGTGGAAAAACCTCAACGATTTACATTATGAAAACAAAAAAGAAAAACAAATTCTCATATTTGAGATAGTGTAGTCAGAAAAGCTTGTAAGACATAATATATAATAGTTAATAATCTCAGAATTTATGCCACTCTATTAATCATCTATTGTTTCACATTTGGGTCTGCCAGCGATGAGTTACCCATCAGATGTGGGTCGTTTCTGGTGGGAGTCAGACATCGACAGACCCAGACTGGGCGTCATTAGTGACCTGATGGCGGGGGAAGCTGTGGGGCTCTTTCTTGCCCGGAAAGGCTCTCCGCGGATTTGGGTGCAGCTACTGTTGACACAGGCACGTCTGCTGATATGGACGTTGGGTTAGATGGCATAGACACAGGCGCTGAGCTCTCAAACTCAATTTGGGCGCCAGCTATCTGTGGCTGAGGAAAGCCTGCGGTATAAGATGGTCCATTCCCAGCATCATTAAGTACTGAGGGATATACTGCTTCAGTCGCAGGTGTAAGTGCTGTGGCAGCTGATAATCGGACATCTGTTGTGGAATTGGGCACAGCGGAGTCGAGCTCAACTGGAATACCTAATCCTGCTGGCTTTGAGAATGAGCCATGAGCCTCTGGCACGACATCAGCCACTGAGGGACTTAACAGGGGAGGCGACAGCGGAGATGAGGTGATGGGGCTTTGAGATGCTGCTGTGGCTTCTGTGGCAGGAGGCCCCATGTTTGCAGAAGCAGCTGCCTCTGCTGCCTTGGCGTTCTCTGCGGCCTTGCTCTCCATCTCCTCCATCCGGCGCTGGACCATCCGGGGCATCAGCTGCACGTAGGTGCCCATCAAACGGTGGTTAGAGCGAATCAGCTTCCCTGCGCAGTTGTCCACACAGCGCTCCTGGACAGAAAATGATCGGTGATGAGTGGGTAACTATAGTATATGTTCATGATTCACCATATGGCCTACCTAAAGTATGTGGACTGCCCCGTTCACATGCAGTCTGGGGCTGTCCGCAAGGTTTGGACAGGGCTTCTTGGTGTCACTCACTGAGCATGATACAAGTACTGCATGCAACAATATTCTATACTGCAGGTTGATATGCAACACTCACATATGTGGTTGTAATGTTCATGTGTCTACATACATTAGGAAAGTTATAAAGCACAGAAAAACAATCACATTCAGCGTCTGTATGTAGATATGTCTGCTCACACAGATGGCAAGGTATCTATGAGTTCGAGTGTTCTTACCTCGTCCATGGTGAGGTTTCTGTAGTTGAAGTTGCTTGTGCATCTCTGGAAGCAAATTTCAGTCATGCGGTTGTAAACCAAAAGGAAATCCCGCAGCTGCAAGAGACATAATCAGTCAAACTCACCATCAAACTGTTCCTGTGCAAATGAGCCTACTATATATCCGACACCGCATGTGAATGCGACTTACATTTCTCAGTTGTTGATCGGGATCCATCGTGATTCAGTCTGTGGTTCGCGGCTTGCTAGCTTAAATGCTACCACAGAGAGCCGGGCAGCTAATAGATTATGTAGCTAAGTTCCGGTTTTCCCGAAACTTAGCTGACTGAAGTGAATGAAAGCACAATTCCGCAAGACGTCATTCACCTTTCAGCATTAGCGCATCGGTAACGGCACCCAAACATTAAGTGATTCGGGTAATACATTCAGATGGCATGACATTCACATGCGCGCTGCCATGTTTGTAACGAAGATCGTCTCCGCCTTGAAAGACGCTTCACTCTATTGCATAAAGAAATGTTCCATTTCCGGTTTCCACAACTGCGCCTTTCTAGACTTATAATAATACTCGTGACAATTTAGTTTTCATTAAAGATACATAGAAATTCTAGATTTTATTTATATTATATATACATGTATGATGCAAAGGTGTTTTTCTTAAAATAATTATTAAAAATACACAGAATTAGACTAATAAACTCGTGTTAATTGTATGTAGGAAAGGAGGACATGGTCATTTGGTCAAATACTCTCCTCTTGCAGATATGAGAATAATGACCATTTCCCAGTAGCAAAGGCAGACTTTGTGTGACATTATATTGATGTAAAACGTCCCGAGGGTATGCTTTTAAGACTTGACAGCAATTCCTAACATACTTCATGTTTTAATGTGTTTTGGTGTGAGAGCTCAGACAGGAAGGAGATTGGGTGGATGCAAAGCTTGAGACAAATCTCACAGGTGATACTACACCTCAGGGGTGAAGGCCATAAATCACCAAACAACCAACCATAAATCTCAATGTCCCCGGTTCATGTCCAGCTGATGACTTTTGTTGCACGTCATTCCTCTCCTCATTTCTTGTTATGTCTTTACTGTGCATGAAGGGCTCCAAAAATAATTATTAAAATAAACTATAAAGTCACACTTATTACTTCGGGCCACTAGGGGGACTACAGGCCAAACACCATTCAGGAACTACAGAGTAGCTACTACACATCCAAACTCATTAAAGACAAGTTGACCCAGTTCTTTTTAAGAGATTATTGTAATAAAGAAGAAAGGCAGAGTTAATCAAAACCACAAATGAATAATATCCTCCTTTGCCAAAAAGCCTTTCTTGCTGCAGTATAATAGAGGCATAACACTGTGGCCTGATGGTCTATTTCAATGCTCTAAAATATTCTTTCTAAGCCACATTGAGGTTTCTAAGAGCATTTCTCATCATTAAAGGACATATTCACAATTTTTCAAGTCTATTTTACAACGATAGTCAAGCCAACATTTGAACATTGAAGCAGTCTTTGTTTGCTGTTTTTATTCCTCCTGTTCAAACTGGACATTACGAGGTTCGTTCTCAATGTGCTATCAGAGTAAGTGTTCGGTGGATTATTTATGTGTTTAAACTGAGTCTAAAGTTTATTTGGAGCTAATATTCAGCAGTCTACTTTAGATAAATCAAATCTTGTAAGTACAGAATTCTCCTCTTGGTGTTACTATGCCTCCACTGCAGCTCAGCTAGAAATCGCTGTCCTGGGAAACACAAAGAGGGAATCTTATTCTAAAAGCACTCTAATTTATTTGATTTGTGTAACTCAGACTGCTGAAGCCTCATATGAGCTTTGGGTAAAGTTTAGGACTCACTTTTGCACAGATCCAGGACTGGAACGAGGATTTTTATCCCCCTTTACGTTCACTGAAAGCACATTAAGAAGGGATCTTTACATTTCCAGTATAAACAAGAGCCATTCCAGTATGCAAAACCTATTTGATTATTCATACCTGACTATTGATTTAAGACAGAACTGAAACATTGTGAACCTATCCTTTAAGACACCGCTTTCAATTTAGCCATGATACCTTTGTATAATTCCTGTGTATTCCTGATGTAAAAATTGCCTAAAGCTGAGAATGATTTTGCTTTTGACTTCAATTCACATCATTCCACCATCTGCGATGGCAAGAAACCTTTAAAACATTCACTCTGTTTGAGGTGGATGAAAAAAATTGTTCCTTTTATTATGTCATCCAAAGCAACCACGGAAACATCCTGTGCAATCCAGCTGATTGACATACAGTGGAAAAAATGTGATGAAGAGACTGATACAGTGCGTAAGCACTCCTGGCAATGGGGTCAATCATGTATACCTATTTTCTGAATTAATTTTATGTTTAAATGAGTTTTACATGTAAGTTCGGGAACAAAGACCATGTTCCATTTCCACACAAAGGTATTGAAGTTCACCTGATCCATTCCCTTCTCCTTTGACTCAATTTTCACATCCCTCCGCCTCAAAAATCTCTCTTTTCTCTTTTCCTTCTCTCTTTTCTTAGACACTAAACAGAAATCAAAAGCATCTGCAGGGACAGTTCCCCCACCCAGAGTCTGGTCTCCTCCACTTCCCTTCTGTCTCCCCACCGCCAGCTGACAGCTGATCATTGCACTCCTCCATGCATCTGTCCATGACCTGCATTTCTCCCCTCGTCCCTCAGCCTTTCTCCCCTTACCCTTTCATCCCTCATCCCACTTTTCTCCCTCCAGACCCTCACACATCCCTTCATCATCTGAGCTCTCCTCCATCCATAATATGCATGAAACTATTCTAAATCCATATCTCATTGGCTCAGTTGTTGTCAGTGAAAATGCTACTAATTCCAACTTTTAATGTGACAAAGCCAGAGTGGCTACATATTATGACAAATATTTCCACGTTTAGGCACACCAAGTTCATAATAGTGCCCAGTTATGTGCGTGTCCCTTTATATAGCTTCCCTGTACTGTACGTCAGTTAGATCCAAAAACCCCTGAGACCAAAAATTAATCCATAGAGGGGAAGTAGGCCACAGTCAGCTATTGAAAAACTGTCAACAAACAGTTAGTGGGCTGCAGGCCTCTGACTGCTGACTTCACATCAGAGCTCAGTCCCCTCAGCAGAAAGCAGGGCAGTAAATTATCCTTCCTGAGTGGGGATTAGAGAGAAGGAAATAATCATTTAAGCAGATGGCGCGTTAGCTCATAAGGGTACTAGATTATAAAGCTAATGACCATTATTATAACTCTGACGTGGAAAATCCTCTGTGGGTGACATTTACATTACAGTGAGCCCACAGGGGAAGGAAAATGACATTATTTATAGCTTTCCCCTTCTTACTTTCTTTCCTTTAATTTCATCTTTACGTTAACGTTATCTTCAGAGCTACATGACTGAAAAGAAAATTCACCTGTGCTTGGGCAAGTTATTCATTTATTCAAGAAAGCGTCACCTCTCGACGTCTGGCCATCGCCTACAGCATGGAAAACGAATACAAAGATTTTTTTCCCCCCTTCACGCTTTGATATGAGGCGTCTGCTGATGTCTGACTACTATGAGACATCAAAACAGTGAGAGATCTTCCATGTCCTGTGATGATTTGATGTTTTGTCTCTAGCAACAGACGAAAAAAAAAAAAAAATTTCCACGTGGCCCTTGACCTCTAAATGTCACACACAGAGTTTCCTTTTCTCTGCATATCCTCAGCGTTTATTACATCCTCTGCACAGAAAGGTGCGCCTTTTGTTCCCAAGTTGCTGAGTTCAAGAGGTGCTTTGTTGCATCACAGAGGAAATTGCTCAACCATGCAACGCTTGCTGAATATTGAATATGGCAAACAGCAGCGTTCATTCTCGCAGGCACAGTAATGGACTTTTATTGGCTTTTTCTGGTGGCCTATTCAGTCTGAAATAAGAAAACAGTTTAAATATGAAGTTTGCCTCATCTTATTGGACACTGTCATGGCTTAAGCTGCTGATGAAATGATCTGTGCCACTCTGAACAGTGTCTACCTCTGACAGCTGTGTACATACGCTCCCATTGCTACAATCATGCCTATCCTTTCTTTCCTTGCTCTCTTGCTCGCCTTTCCATTCTCTACTTTCTCTTTCCATGTCCTCTGTCTCTTGGGCTATCTGTTGACTATTCAGGTAGATGCTGCTGTGTGAAACCATGGTGCTTGTGTCTCTGGAAGGAAGTTGAGCATCCATGTCCGCTTCCACTTCCAAGAAGGCGTTCACAGGGGGTGTGAGGTGAACTGGCAGCTGATCTTGCAGTTTGTTTCGTCCCTGAGTGAGGCCTTGCTGATGCCGATGCTTCTTCTTGTGTTTATTTGCCACTTTCAGATCCAGTGAGGCGTAATTCAGGTCAGGCTCTAAAGACTGCTTTCAGACAATGGAGACAAAAATGGTTGGTAAAATCCTGTTTTGTTTTGTTTTTTAATGGTGATGAACAAAATACTGCAATGCTACGTGCCAGTTATACATATTCTGAATTTTAGGTGGAATCCTGTGGCTGTATGTTCATATGTATTTCTGTAAGGCAGTTTATTTTTAGAACATTTTGTGCTTAATTGTGTTCACAGTTTCTTTGACCACATGTCAGCGGTGCCTTCCGTTCTGAAAGCAAATCGGTCACCATGGGTTTAAGCTGCCTGCAGGTTTTACATGAAATGCACACCACCCTTTATTCAATTTCAGCGCAAACAGAACAACAAACACACCACAGCACCAGCATTTACCAAATGCATTCAAGTAGTTGGTTTGTAATATGAATCTACTTTGTACACAACTCACAGACCCATTTGTGCTTGTTACTTTATTACTTTGTGCTTGCTACCTTAGTGCATGTTATATTCAATGCATTTCATCCTGTGTATCAGAGATGCAACAGGTTTAACAATGTCACTATCCTACCACGCATTCCAGGTAGAAACACATGCAAATCAGGTGGAATCAGAAAATTAATGACACCAAGCAGGTGAAAAATGAAGCTTGAGCCACAGCTTGCAATAGCATGTTAAAGTTTTTCTTTCTGTTTCCCTCTGCGATAATGCTGTCAGCTTTTAATGATAATAAAATAACATACAACATGGCATGTAACGACATCACATAAGGTAAATATGTAGAAGCTGTGTGAGAGCTGTGCATGCACGCAAATGAGCTTCTAAAGAGATATCGCACTGCTGGTTAACAGGTACTCTGAACAGACAGTCGCAGCACTTACCTTCATGCAATCTCTTGTGTGTTGCATGGTCATCATCTCGTAACAAACCTCTATAGAACCTGAACAAATCAAACACACGATTTGGTCATTTGTTTTGTATTCTACAAACTATACTAGGCACACATAAATCACACTGATGAATAGAATAAAAACTGTACTCTCAGGACAGCCTACAAGAAACATTTAGTCAGTCTCTGTTTTCTAAATGAATATATTTAATTAGTGCTGCTGTGAAGAGTACATTTTACGCTGGGGCTGCATTGGTTTTTGCTTCCAAACAATCCTTCTAACAGTCTAGTTAAACTCCAGAAAACAAGATCACAAAGAGGGGCATACACGGCTCTGCCGAGCGAGCTTGTCTTATACTCTAAATACCAAAATCACATCAAAACCAGTTACTTAAAACAGTCATTGCTCAAGAACTTCAGATACCCCAGGGTCGTAAAATCTTTCTATCTGGACAGTTTGGATCCATTCTCAAGTCAAAGAGTGCATAAAGATTGCACTGACCCTTTTCAATTATTCAGCAGGCCGTATACGTATGCAATATTTTTTACCACATGCATACATTTAGAAAATAATGTAGATTTTATCGACTTTCATCTACTGACTAAATTACTGCAAACAATGCAATTAAATAATGGAAAACTAAAGAGGATTTAAATTCAATATAAGATTCTATACATTTTATTCTAAATGCATTTATTTAGGAGTTAATTTAAGGTGGAACCTCCATGCAAATGAAATACACACTTTGCATGTTTCTAAAATGTGGCCAGGTGGCATTTGCAAAAAATCTACTTTCTATAAAGAAGGAAACAATCATATTAGAAATATCTAAAAAAAGAAAATGTAAAGCTCATACACAAAAGTATTCTGTGATGGACTCAGTGATACACTGGCATTCCAAGAGAAATGCAATCATTTCCTGTTATTTCTCTGCAAATGTGACAGAAAGCAGGCCTGTACTCACTCCTTCTGTCTGTGCTGATGTTGCCATAGATTGGATTTTCCTGTTGCTCATGATGATTGTGGGGATTTTCCTGCCGCTCATCATGATTGAGGTTATAAAAATAATGCCCTTCATCCTGTGAAGGACTTCAACACGACAGAGAAGAGCAATTGCACAGTTTATTTTTCACAATAAGATGTCATTTGTAGATAAGAAAGAAAATGAAATTCTGAAATAGCTATTATTATTTATAAAGAAATAAGATGTATATATATATAATAGGCTGACATGCACACAGGTTTAAGCCTGATTAAATAAATAAATAAAAAGCATACCTTTCTCCTTCAAAGAAGTGTGGGTCGCAGCACTCATCGTCTGTATGAATAAAATATTTAGCAATTTATAGAAGGCCCTGTTGTCCTTGTAAAAGCTGAGAGACATTTAGAATCAGCTTGTGCTTTAAAAAGCAAAACAATATGTCAGAGCTGTCTCCACATGAAACCATACCTTGGCACAAAGAGGCTCTTCGTCTGATGCAGAAGATGACATTGAGACACAAAGAGATCAACAAGGCCAGAGATAGCAGCACCAGACCTACCACTTCTGTTTTACAATCTAAAAGACAAACACACACTGACCATTAACACCCGAAACGGTCAAACTTCTGTCAAAAGTGACGAGTTTTCAAAGTCAGCATGTGGAATTTCAAACTTTTTTTTAGCAGCTATTACTAATGTTGTTTGGAATTTCCCTCTGCACATCTCAACAACAAACAGAAAAGATGAAACATTTTTTAGAATGTGTCATCACCTGCAACCAAAAGCGACAACAATACAGTACAATTCCAATCTCTGACCTTTAGGTGGAGGAAAGTTGCAGCCATTAAAGAAAGTTATGGCCATTTTAAAATTCTAAGCGTACGCCATGAGTGTATCTGCCATACGCCATATCATAGGCAGTAAGGTGCTATATGGGACTTCTAAGGATGGTTTTTCAAAAAAATAGTCCAATGATTAAAAAAAAAAATGTATTGAGCCACTTTCAGCTAAAAACTGCTGACAACTTCCACAAGAAATTCATTCTTCCCACTGTCATCGTAGTTTTTCTGTAAATGTTAAATTTCTCTGAGTAAAAAAAACAATATTGTTAAAAACTGTTTCAGAAATCACATGTGCTTCACATGATAAAAATATGTGCTATGACATCAACAAAACAAGGTCATGTGTGACGAAAAAGCTACAAAAAACAGCAGTGTACCGCTACATACTGTAAACTGGTTATGAGCTCATTGTGCTGTTTGTTGTAATCAGTCAATCTTTGCTTTCACCTTTTGTTCTGCCCTGTTCTGCGACATATGCTTCAGGAATAGCTTAGCTTTTCCTGTTTTTGTGGTAAAAGCAGCATTTAGAAGAAATCGCAACAAAAAAACCATTCGATATTCACATAAATATGCAATGTGCTCATGTTAGATGTAAGTTTGAAAATCTAAATAGAATTTTCAAAGTCCTGAAAGTTGGTCTGATCCTACCTGTCATATTCCAGCCGTCTTGAACAAAATGGGTTGTCTGTCTGACACGACTGCTCTCAGGCTACGGGCATCACAGTGTTCAGTCAGTGAGGTGTGCTACACTGTAGTCTATTTTTACCTTGCCTTAGTTACCTCTCTCTTATCACAGCGCTTTGAAAACTGGCTGCTCTTCAGTTACAAACAGGAAACAATGTAACCTCATTCTGAGGCACTCAGGCTCAAAGCGATTGTGAGGTACAATATAATGTCACACAGATCACCATGTTACTGTCTAAACATAGCAATGGTATCAACTTCAGTGTTAATTCAAAAATGTGTGAAATTTGAAAAGTTAGCCCAGAAGCAAGATAAGAAACATTTCATACTAAATACTTTTTTTTACTTTACTTTTTTTTATTCATACTTTCAGAATATTTCAATTGAACTCCTCGCACTGATATACTGAACCTGATTCTGAATTTTAGCTTAACACCAAGTCTAAATCCTAAAATAAATATGCTTGTGTTTACACCATGTTTTCAGTTCCCAGACAGCGAGCGAGTCCACACCACGCATGCAGATTTGCTTTGAGTACAGTACAAGACCTTTACACATGATATGAATTTTCTGTGTGCGGGGGGCTTCAAGAATTTATATCCTAGGTACACACAGGACGCTGTGGTTTTGTTACTGTGGTCGGAAAATCAAATGCAAAAATGCAGTTGTCACAGGTTTCTCACTAGGGCTAAATGTAGAAACGTATGTGAATGTGTATACGTGTCTTACTCACGTTGTGGGGACATATTTCTGTTTACACAGTCACACTGTGGGGACGTGTCTTCCTTATGGGGACAAAACACAAGCACCCATAATGTAAATCATTCAGTTTTAGGTTAAGGAAATGAATGCAAGTCTATGTAATGTCCCCAGAAGTGATGGAAAGACAAGTCTTTCTCTGTCTCTCTGTGTTGGTGTGTGTCAAACAAAACTAAGCAGAGTCCACATGGTTTGAGTCTGCAATTAATTTAAAGCAAATTATTAATCAAAACACTTTAAAATTAAGAAAAACAGCCAGTATTTACTCAAAAATATAAAAAGTCGAGTAGGATATCCAGTGGTTGTTATATTTGTTAGCCATTTAGCACATGTGGTTTGTGGTTTTAGCCCTCTCAGTCTGTGGTACATGTGGACAACATGTATGGTCTTTGATACAGGCCCACCAGCGAATTTGCAACATCGGCACTAAACAGCTTCATTGAAGGACATCACTGGGCTGCAGGGCAGGAAATCCTAAATGACATCGCAGAGTTACAGCAGATCTCTAAAGGACACCCAATGTAAATCAGCCATACAGCTCTGACAGTTTGGTTTCAGTCGCAGTGAAATGCTTGTTTACTGCTGCATAAGCTGTAATAGCACGGAAATCCAAATGACGGCCTTAAAAAGATACAGTGAATATATGATGTGCAAGATTGTCATATAAGAAAAAGTAAATAAAATAAGCATCTGAGTCAAATTAAATCAACTTTTATTTTCAAATATTTCAAACTTTATCATGAATTATAATACATCCATCCATTATCTATACCGCCTATCCCTTTCGGGGTTGCGGGGGCCTATCCCAGCTACAATGGGCGAGAGGCGGGGTATACCCTGAACCGGTCGCCAGCCGATTGCAGGGCCACATGCAAAGACAGACAAACATTCACACTCACACTCACACCTACGGACAATTTAGAGTCATCAATTAACCTAATGAGCATGTTTTTGGTCTGTGGGAGGAAGCCGGAGTACCCGGAGAGAACCCACGCATGCACGGGAAGAACATGCAAACTTCACACAGAAAGGCCCCGCCTGACCCGGGGATCGAACCGGCAACCTTCTTGCTGTGAGGCACCCGCACTACCTGCTGCGCCACCGTGCAGCCCTGAATTACAATACATCTGAAGCAAAAAATAAAACTATAAGTACACTTTATCCATAACAGCAAAGAGCCCACCCCAGACACACACACAGCCAACATTTGCACAATTACCTACAAATGCCTACAACTATTTTGTAACTGCAGTTTGAGACGGACCACAACTGGAAATAATGCATTCAGCAATTCTGCATGAAACCAAGACAAGACACGTCTTCCACTACATTAGTTACTATATAGTTACATCTTGAAGTGGGGAAGGGCTGTGTTGAAATCTCACTGCTTCTTGCAGCTGTATAGTTGATTGGAGGAGGAGGGGGTTTGTATGGAAGCGGTAGGTCCATCCTGCAGACAGAGCACATATATTTACATTGCTTGAAAGTTCGCTGCAGCCAGGAGTGTGCAGCCACTATAGGTCATGTGCATTTATTGGATCCATTGAATTTTTCAGGGTCACCAGGTACATGACCCTTAATACAAATGTAATTGACTGAAAATAATGCCATTCATCCTGTGAAAGACTTCAACATGACATAGATGAGCAATTGTACAGTTTATTTGTATAATAAGATGTCATTTATAGATAAGAAAGAAAATGAAAATGCTGAAATAGCTATTATTATTTATAATGAAATAAGATGTATTGGACTATATAATAATAAGTTGACATGCACACATGCTTAAGCCTGATTAAATAAATAAATAAATAAATAAAAAGCATACCTTTCTCCTTCAGAGAAGTGTGGGTCGCAGCACTCATCATCTGTGTGAATAAAGTATTTAGCAATTTATAGAAAGCCCTGTTGTCCTTGTAAATCTGACAGACATTTAGAATCAGCTTGTGCTTTAAAAAGCAAAACAATATGTCAGAGCTGTCTCCACATGAAACCATAACTCGGCACAAAGTGGCTCTTCGTCTGATGCAGAAGATGACATGGAGACACAAAGAGATCAACAAGGCCAGAGATAGCAGCGCCAGACCTACCACTTCTGTTTTACAATCTAAAAGACAAACACACACTGACCATTAACACCCGAAACGGTCAAACTTCTGTCAAAAAGTGACGAGTTTTCAAAGTCAGCATGTGGACAAACAGAACAGAAAAGATGATCACCTGCAACCAAAGGCGATAACAATACGGTGCAATTCCTATTTCTGACCTTCAGGTGGAGGAAACGCAGGAAAAGTGTAAAAAGTTGCAGCCATTAAAGAAAGTTATGGCCGTTCTAAAATTCTAAGTGTACGCCATGAGTGTATCTGCCATGCGCCACATCATAGGCAGTAGTGTGCTATATGGGACTTCTAAGGATGGTTTTTCAAAAAAATATGCCAATGATTAAAAAGAAAAAAATTTATCGAACCAATTTCTGCTAAAAACTGCTAACAAATTCCACAAGAAATTCATTCTTCCCACTGTCACTGTAGTTTTCCTGAGTTAAAAAACCAATATGGTTAAAAACTGTTTCAGAAATCACATGTGCTTCACATGAAATATGCACTATGACATCAACAAAATAAGGTCATGTGTGACGAAAAAGCTACAATAAACAGCAGTGTAGCGCTACATAATGTAAACTGGTTATGAGCTCATTGTGCTGTTTGTTATAATCAGTCAATCTTTGTTTTGACCTTTTGTTCTGCCCTGTTCTGTGACATATGCTTCAAGAATAGCTTAGCTTTTCCTGTTTTTGTGGTAAAAGCAGCATCTAGAAAAAATCGTAACAAAAAAAAAAACCATTCGATATTCACACAAATGTGACCAATGTGGTCATGTTAGATGTAAGTTTGAAAATCTAAATAGAATTTTCAAAGTCCTGAGAGTTGGTCTGATCCTACCTGTCATATTCCAGCCGTCTTGAACAAAATGGGTTGTCTTTTACCTTACTTCTCTCTTATCACAGCGCTTTGAAAACTGGCTACTCTTCAGTTACAAACAGGAAACAACGTAACCTCATTCTGAGGCACCCAGGCTCAAAACGATTGTGAGGTACAATGTAATGTCACACAGATCACCAAGTTACTGTCTAAACATAGCAATGGTATCAACAGTGTTAATTCAAAAATGTGTGAAATTTGAAAAGTTAGCCCAGAAGCAAGATCAGAAACATTTCATACTAAAAAGGCAGAAAACTTCCAGGAGACTTTCAGAATATTTCAAATGAACTCTTCGCACTGATATAATGAACCTGATTCTGAATTTTAGCTTAACACCAAGGGCTCTATTTTTGATTCCGCCACCAGCGCGGCACAGGCTGCACACCCCGCGCAGTGGTATTCTCGTGCAGCGCAGGCAGGCGCACGGTGCACTTGGTATTTTGGTAAACCGAGGCGTACAGAGGTGCGCCAGGATGGGCGTTGCGGTGCAGTAGGGGGAGGTGTCGGCATAATCAGGCGGCGGATTTGGATTTTCGTTCCATTTCAGTCTGCGCCGGCAGAGCAAAAGTGCGCTGAAAGCTCACCACCCCAGACCTGGTCAATTCTTTGCACCAGTGGTGCACCACTAGGCAGGTGGATTTTCAGAAACTGGCGGAGTCAGACTCATCTGACCGCATTGCAAGCGCGTTCGGCACGTGTAATGGTCACTCACCTGACCGAATGTACACCGGTGAAACAGGCATGCAAACTAATCAATTAACATCACTGTGCCAACCAGAAACAGCCGCGGCATCCTACAGAGCATATACTGCATCTATCTCAGAGCACTCAAGAGACAGAGAGAGACAGACACATGGAAAAAAATGATCGTTGTCCGCTATTACCCATGTCATTTCATTCCAAATACAAATGTAATCATTGTAATGCTTAACGTTATCTACAAAGATGGAGTACATCATTGCTTTGAGGAGGATGAGGAG